>NW_027187295.1:8551576-8573784 GCF_028583685.1 Petaurus breviceps papuanus | reverse complement strand
TTTTTTTTTTTTTTTTTTGCTTTTTTTTTTGGAGGGCAATTGGGGTTAAGTGACTTGCCCGAGGTCACATGGCCAGTTTTGTGTTAAGTGTCTGAGGACGGATTTGAACTCAGGTCCTCCTGACTCCAGGGCTGGTGCTCTATTCACCGTGCCACCTGGCCACCCCTATATATTTAATTTTTTTCAAATGAAAATGTCTTCTCTTCCTTCTACTTTCCTCCTCATCCTCATTAAGAAAACAATAAAAACAAATTTCATATTATAAACAGGTCAGCCAAACAAAACAATTTCCTGTACTGGCTTAAAAAAAGTCTCAGTCTCCACTCTTGAGTCTATCACCTCTTTATTAAGAAGTGGTTAGCACTTTTAATCTTGAATTCTTTAGAATTGTGTTGGGTCATTTTGTCGTCAGAGTTTATTTATAGTTATTATATTGCTATTATTGATTAGATTGTTCTGATTCTGCTTATTTTACTATGCAAATCTCACGCAAACCTCAAGTTTCTCTGAAATCACTGCCTTCATCATTTCTTAGAAGATGATAGAATTCTATCATATACATATGCCATAATTTTGTTTAAGCTTTCCTCAATGGACACCCCCTTTGGTTTCTAATTCTTTGCCACCAGAAAAGCTGATATAAATATTTTTGTACATTTTGTAATTATTCACTTTCTTTGATATCTTTTGGGTATAAACTTACTAGTGGTGTCAGTGGGTCAAAAAGTATACACAGTTTAGTAGTTTTTGTTCCAAAATGGGTAGATCAGTTCACAGTTCCACAGTACACTAATGTATCTATTTTCCCCAAAGACTCTATAATATTGGGCATTTTTTTGGTCAGCTTTGGCAATCTGATATGTATGAGGTGAGGTGGAAACTCAGAGCTGTTTGTTTTATATTTCTCTAGCTATTAGCAAGTTAATACATTTTCACACAGTTGTTAATAACTTGGATGTCTTACTCTGAAAAAATTCCTGTTCATATCCTTTGATCGTTTATCAGCTGCAGAAGAGTTTTTATTCTTATAAATTTGATTCATTCCCTTTATATGTTAGGAATGAGAACTTTTTCACAAAAACTTATAGCAAAGATTTTCCCCCCATTTACCTGCTTCTCTTCTAACTTTACCTGTAGTGGTTTTGTTTATACAAAATTTGTTAATTTTTTTTGCAATCAAAATTGTCCATTTTACCATCTGTGATTCTATCTCCTATTTGGTCATGAACACTTTCCCTCTCTGAAGACCTAACAAGTAATTTTCTTCCTTGCTCCTCTAATTTGTTTATGAGGTCACCCTTTATGTCTAACCTGTATATCCATTTGGAACTTATCTTGGCATAGGGCTTGAGATACTGATAGATACCTAGTTCCTACCAGACTTACTTTCCAGTTTTTTCAACAGCTTTTGGTGAATAGTGAGCTCTTGGCCCAATATCTGGAATCTTTGGCTTTATCGAACTCTAGGATACTATATTTTTTTGCCTGGGTATATTGCATATCAGTCTTTTCCATTGATCAGCCTCTCTGTTTCTTACCAAGTACTAAATTATTTTGATGACCATTACTTTGTAAATTACCTATTGTGGCTATAGTTTACTGCTTTATAATTTGAGATCTGATACTGCTAGGTTCCCTTTCTTCCTGTTTTTAAAAATTGTTTCCATTTAGATTCTTCACCTTTTGTTCCTCCAGATGAATTTCATTAATTTTTTCTAGTTCTATAAAGTAATGTCTAGTTAGTATGATTGCTATGGCAATGAAGAGATGACTTGGTTTTAGGTAGCATTATTATTTATATTATTTTGGTTTGGCCCACCCCTGAGCAATTAATAGTGTTCTATAGTTTTCTTCATATGGTTCTTGACTGTGTCTTGGCAGATAGATGACAGAGTATCTGTAATTATTTTAAATGGAATTTCTCTTCCTATTTCTTTCTGCTGGATTTTGTTGGTAATGTAGAGAGATATGTTGATGATTGTCAAGAGGTGGCTGAACTTGCTTCAAGTATGGGTTAAAGTTACCTCTATGGTCCCTTCTAACTCTGAGATTATTCTATGATCCTATAAATCTGTGTGCAGCATGATGTAGGGCATAGAGAGATGGCCAGAGTCCAAATTTCCCTTCTGGCACACGCTGCCTGTGTGACCCTTAGCAAGACACAGCTTCTTGGTACCCCAGGCAGCTTTTTATGATTGTAAATTGCAGAACAATTTATATTCTGCCTTGGCAGAGAAAGCTTCCTCTCTTGGATTTCCCCATACCAATGAAATTTTAGGTCTGGACCATAAAAAAAGAAAAGAATAATTGCATCTTATAAATGGTCATCTCACATTGCACATGAACTATTTTAACTCTCTTTAGTCATGGAATATCACTATTACCAGCCCTACATTTCTAAAGAATTCATAGCTAAATAGCGGGCAGGTGATGAGATTGAATTGTGGTCTCTGTACAACTATAGTGTAGGAGGAAAAGGTGCAAAAAAAGGTGCTCATTTTGAACTTGGGAAACCTGGGTTCAAATACTATTTGTTACTAACATATTCTTACACAACTCATTTAACCTTCTTGGACCTCAGTTTCATAATCCGTAAAATGAGGGGAATGGTGAGATGATCTCTAAGGTCCCTTCAGATTATATCTTATGCTTCAGTGCTTAGCATTAATAAAGCTGTGACACTTTAGCAGGGTCTGTTAAAGAGTAAATAGATTGTTTTAATCAAGCAAATATAAATCACACTTTCCTTCTTTGGTTATTCCTTCCTTTTTAAAAGGGGTAAGGTTCAAGTAGACTGGGATTAACACAAATGTTACTTCCCATTTCCTATTCATTTTTTTTCCCACTGAAATAATTACAAGTGGTCTGATCCCAGTTAGGAAGGAAAATTTAGGTATCTGTATTTGGCCATGTACTGTTTAACAACCTCATTATCAATGACCTTGATGATGGCATAAATGGCAGGCTTCCTAAATTTTCACATACTACAAATTTTGGAAGGATGGTCAATAAGTTGGAGGATAGAATCATGATCCCAAAGGATCTCATAAGGCTAGCACAATGAACTAAGTAAAAAAAAATAGATAACATTTGCTGGGAGTAACTGAAGTTTTACATAGGGTTGGAAATTCAACTTTGCTACCCAAGTCTGTGGCTAGACTCGAATTCCTATGAAAAAAATATCTGGGAGTCTGAATGGATTCTAAGCTCAATGAGAGACAAGTGTAATAAAGTTGTCCAAAAAGTTGCTTCAATCTTCCACTGCATTGAAAAGCATAAGTTCAGAATACAGAAGTATCTAGAAAATGGTGCTACAATTTACCCTGCTCCAATCACCATTGAGTACCATGTCCAGTACTAGGTGCATGCAGGTTGGGGAATTCTTTCTCCAGAAAGAGGCTTTAAGGCAAAGTTATGAAGAGCTTTAGAAGCCAGATAGAGGAGTTTATTTGTTATTTAGAGACAGTAGAAAACAACTGGAGTCTACTGATTAGTAATTAACAGAGGCAGCATTTGAACCCAGACCCTGCTCTAGCCATTGTACCATGCTTCATTGGATTTGGTGCTGGAAGGCATCTCTCATTTACAAGTGAGGAAATACGTAGTTCAGTCTCCTCATTTTATTTATGAAGAAAAAAATTGACAGGAAGTGACTTGGTTAAGGCCATACAGGCAGGAGGTAGTGCCATGGCAAAGATTTGGATCTAGCTTCTCTGACTCCTACTTTGTTTAAAGTAAGATAAACTATTCTGTTGCCCAAAAAGAAAAGAAAAAAAGTTGGTTCCTCATTTAAACTCCATCTGGATAGAGGTTGGTGGATATAAAGCACTGTTTCTGGAGTCATAAGATCTGGGCTTAAAACCCTCCTCTCTGACTGTGTGACCTTGGCAATGTTCCTGTGCCTCAGTTTTTCTCACTTTTAAAATGAAGGGGTTGGACTAGATAGGCTCCAAGATTCCTTCCAACTTGGTATCTATGATCCTATGATCAAGGGAAGTTATCTGTAGTATTTCTGAAAGCCTTTTCCCTCTTCCAGAATATAGGGAAAATAGTGGACAATTGGGGATTAAAAAAATGCACTGCATTTAGAGAGACAGAAAGGGTTAAAGTTTGACCCTGCAAAGTGAAGGTGGAGGGAGGAGGGGTATCATTGAGATCTTTAAGTATCCGAAGAGTAAACTAGAGAGGGGTGGTATATTATCTCCCTAATGACTTTCTCAGCTGAAGAGGAAAAAAAGAGGGTGTGTGTCTGGGGGGAGGGCTGAGGAGGGAGAGTAGGGCTGGGTGGGTAATAATACGATCTTCTTTTCTTCATTCAGGCATTTCTCTTCTCAAATAAGTTTTGTTCTCTTCTTCAGATACAGCAGAAAAGGGTTTTAAAACAAATGTAAAAGGGAAAGTTCAAGGCACAGGGAAGCCTGTTCTGATTTGGTTGTTTACCATCAATCAGACCGTTGCTTGGCAGAGACTGGATGATTATGAGCCTGAACAAACTAAAAAGGGGCAGGAAAAGAAGTGGAGGCAGCATTCTTCCTATTTAAAGCTGCATCACTTGAAAAAAGTGTTCTCAGACCGTGCTGGAGCTGGTGCTGAAAAGGGGGGCTCGAAGCTTTTGCCTTGGGGCTGGTGCTGAAAGGAAAAGATCCCCCAGCTGACTTCATGGTGCTAAAATAACCTTACAATTTGCACTTTTCACTGCCCAGGAGGACACACATGTCTAATATTTAGACGTGATGGCAAACTGGGTGGACGCAAGAACTCTCTTCATTCTTACTTTTTTATTAGGGCAATTTGTCTCAATAAAAGCGCAGGACGAAGGCGAGGATGGTGAGTTTGCCTTTTGCTTTTGTGTGTGTGTGTGTGTGTGAGAGTTGCCCGTATGGCGTTTATTTCATGGACGGGGTAATAAGTGGCATGTTTAGCCTCTGCAATACACTAAATGAGGCTGCGGAGGGAATGTTATTCTGCTTTGGGGGCTGACAAATTTACACCTGGGAAACTGCTCTGAAGACACCCAGGAAGGCTCTAAAGCGTGGGCTCTCCGGGGCTCCCCAGCTCCCCAGCTTCTGCTGCTGCATTGTTCAGCGAACACAGACCCAGGGCAGGACAATTCTGTGCGGAATGTTTCTGGGAAGCCCTAGGAAGAATCATGCTGCCTCACTGGGAAGAGTTGAAAGTTTGTGACAAAAGGAAAGCACTAAAATAAAGGCGATTTTAGAGCAGCCCTGCATTCTGGGCTGGGCACGAGTCTGAATTCTTTGAGCAGGGAGAAGTTGCTGCAGTAACTTTGTAGGGTGGAGTCCTTTTTCCCCCAATACTTAACTTCAGTTGCTTCATAAAAAATTCTTTGTTCAGAGAAACCTTTGCTACAACCATGAGCTTTTCAAGGTAGGGACTTCTTCATGTCCCTACCTTGTGTCTGATTCTCATTTCTTTTCTCTTTTCATTTATGATCTTACACTCATTTTTGCTTTCAGGAGAGAGGTTGTCCAGTTTGCTTGCCTGACAGCGATTGATGGAAAACAGCTTGTTCTAGCAGTGAGTGGTATTTTCCCACCCTACTGACTAGATTATCTGGACAGTGATAGTTAACTGTAGGATGTCTGATGGCAGGAAGCAAACATACTTTGTGTATGTCTTACTTGGCCTGGAGTTAAAAGTGTCAGCATTTCCTCCAGTACACATTGTTTTAGATAATCAGTCTCACATAATGGCCAAATGTCACATTGTAATTTGGCTGCATGTAAGTGAGGATGTATTTGGAGGTTTTAGTCCTATAATGACCAATGATTTTTGAAGTGAAATTTTCTGATAAGCCTGAAGCTTTATTACTTCCCCCAAACTATGCCCGATTCCAAATCCCCCCTTCCCAGGAAGGCTGCTCTCTCATATGCTATCAATTAAGCTCCCCAAATAGTTTGCTGTAGATACCCATCACAAATGACTGTAAAATCTGAGAATGCCAAATTAAACACAAGATGTTACATTCATTAGCCAATTCCTCAGGCAGCTCAATTTTTATTTACTACTCATTTTCACCTTTTTTCTCTGAACTGACATGAAAGTTAGTTTGCAGGCTGAAAGTTTGAGGAACATTTGTATCAGTAAGTTGGTCAAATGGAAAATGAAAACTTTGGAGGGAACACCCATCAGTCTGTGAGGAGCCCCATAGAGGGGGCACTTTCTGCAATCTTGGATCTGTTATTTCATATGATTGTCACAAAGTGGGACATTCTATAAATGGTAAATCAGCAGTCTCTTTGTAATGGCACAAGAAGCAGGGAAGGCTTGGGAGGGTACAGAAAAGAGTTCCATAGAAAGGGCATGGGGGTCAAAAACAATGCTAAAAAAATGCAATAGAAATTTTGCTTACCTTAAGAACAACTGAATAACTTCTTTTGACTTAATATCTCCAGGTGAAAGAGTTAAAATTTTTTCAGTTATATGCTTACTGAGCATATGGGGACACGTCTAATAAAGTAATGAAAGACATTTTGTGAAAAACAAAACAAAACAATAGAAGTTTAAACCATTATTTCTTTTGACCATAATTTGAAAACAACACTTTTAAGGTTGCTAAAAAAAAAAGGGTAGTGTAGTTGTTCTTAAACCCTGAGCAGCATTTTATTTACCCTAATTATTGACTTTTATAAATTCCAGAAATGGGATTTTCAGGGCAACCAACCCCCGACAACTCCTGTATATTTCATTTAAAGGAAAACATGTAACCAATTACAGAAGGATCATAAAAAAGAAACTCCGTCTCTGTCTAGAGAATTTGTTTCATTAAAAATTTAAAAGACCCGATTTAGTCCAGTAAAAGAAAGATGTTCAGAAATCAGAGCCTTTAGCTGTGTTTAATTGGTGGTGTAGCTGCTGACTGTGGGGCCTTGGCGCATGGCTGCATGGCTCACGCACCCTGCAATCTCTTACTTCCCCTGCTCAGACATGCCACATACACATCCTCAGGGATTGCTTAACAACACTTCTTAGGTGTCAGAGTTTAGAAACTCTCTGTAAGTTCTGTTTTAAGGGAGGAGAAAATAAATGGATTCTTCAATCAAAAAGCAGTACATAGGCCACATGAGAAGAATGAAAATGTCTTATAAATGTTTGCAATGACTAAATGATCCACTAGGACATTCAATTAATGTAGTCAAGAGTTTTTTCATAAATATGTTCATTTTGGAATGCAAAGCTCTGTTGCAACTTATAAGAACAGTTTTTCCACTCAATTTAAAAATGCATTTTTCTACTATTGACTGTGATGGTTTGTGAGAAATTTGAAACATAGACATGCTGCCTCTTTGACAGAATTTCTATGCTATGAGATTGGTAGTAAATAATTGTCTTTTGGTGGTAGCTTTAGGGGAAAACTGTAATCTTTAATCATACAGTAAAAGAAAAGATGTGCTAAAATTAGGGCCTACTTTTTTTAATAGTTTCAAATTATATCAGGATAGTTGAGATAAAGGTGTCAATCATAGGTGTTCAAATGGTTTTTTTTTCTTAAAATTTCCATGTTTTGTGTACAATAAACTTCCTCTGTATTTAAAATATAGATTTTTAAAATATTCCATAGGCCAGAAATCTGGGAAACTAAATGTTTTCTGGTATTAGAAAAAGGAAATGCTTAATAAAATATGTTTATAAGAATTAATTAATAAGATGACCTATAATCATCTAGTCAAGAAGTATTTATTAATTTCCTACTATGTGTCAGACACTGTATGAAGTAATAGGGATACCGAGAAAAACAAAAATAATCCCTGTCTTCAAGGAGTTTACAATCTTAAGGCAGTGGACAGCTTACAGCTATATATAAACAAAATATATAAAGGATAGGAAATAATAATGATAGCATTTTAAGTGAGTCAAGGTTTACTATTTTCAAATATTATCTGATTTCATTGTCACAACCACCTGAAAGGTAGGTGCTATTATCATTATCCCCATTTACAGATGAGGTAACAGAGACAGAGGTTAAGTAATTTGCACAGGGTCACACTGCTAGTGTCTAAAGTAAAATTTGAAGTCAAGTTTCCTGACTCTAAGTTCGCTGTGACCCCTTGGTAGCTGACATAGTCTCAAAGAGAAGGAGACAGCATTAAGGGTGACCAGGAAAGGCGTATTTACAGAAGGTGGGATTTTAGCCAAAACTTGAAGGAAGCCAGGGATGCCAGGAAATAGAGATGAGGAGGGAGAGAAGCCCAAGCATGAGGGACAGCCAATGAAAATGAAGAGTTGGGAACGAGGGTGTTTTGTGTGAGGAACAATATGGAGGCCAATGTCCCTGGGTTCTAGAGTACAAATAAAATGTAAGAAGATTGGAAAGGTAGGAAGGGGCCAGTTAATGAAGGGCTTTAGAAGCAGACAGAGAATATTATATTTGATGCTGGAACTAATAGGGAGTCACTGGAATTTATTGATTAGGAGGCATGATGACATGGTCAGACCTGCCCTTTAGGAAGATCATTCTGACAGCTGACCAGAGGATGGACTGGAATGTCAGGAAACTTTTGGCCATGGAAACCATATAAAAGGCTATTGCAGTAGTCCAAGCAGGAGATAATAAGGACCTACCCCAGGATGTTGGGAAGATGAAGTCTACATGACATGTAGGTGCGGAATTAGTATTTATTTGGTGTCATAAGACATAGTATTTATTTGGTGTCATAAGACGTAGTATTTATTTGGTGTCATAAGATAGTATTTTAAGTTGGATGCAATCTTACCACTTATCTAGAATTTTGATACAAATTTATTCTAACACGAATTTTACTATAACATTATCATATTTGAGGTAGTGTGGCAGAGTGGATAGAATTTTGTGGATACATTTTTTTCCTCCATAAAGCCTGTTAAACATTTACTAGTATACCACTGGCTAGAGGTTACTTTAAAGAGATGTTAAGGTGGGAACCTGACTTTGACAGAACTGAAAGTTCTGAGCTAAAAACTTGCAAAACTATGAACTAAATTTGAAGTACACATTTCAATTAAACGTTCTGAAGGTCAGCATTAGTTCCTAGGTGGACAATAAAATATTTTGTTACTACCCTAAGTTTTCTTGATTATATGTGTTAGCAATAAATCTTCATAATACTACTATAATAGCAATTCATTGATAACACTTCTGGTCATCTATCCATTGCAAGAAAACCTGCAGTGATGAGCCCTCTTAGAGAAGAGTCCAATGTAGGTCTACCATATGCTGAGTTCCATTCTGGAGCCATTAGTATTCTAGTGATATCTAACAAAATTATTCTTGCCATATGACTTTCTTATGTTCACAGAATCACAGTATTTCAGAGTTGGAGGGACCTCAGGTTTCAACAATTCCCCCTACAACATTCCCAACAATAAGTCACGAAGCCTTCACAAGACCTTCAGTGAAGGAGAACCCATGACCTACTTAGTCATTCCATTTGACTTTTGAATAATTCTGATTGGTAAACATATGTATCTTTGAAACTTCCTCATATCCACATGACTATTTATTTGATTTTTCCAGAGCCAACCAGAACTAGTCTAACCCTTGTGCCATGTGACAACTCTTTTGATGGACATTATCAGTCATATCCCTACTAAACCATCTCTCATCCAGGCTAAGGATTTCCTTTCTATACAGTTCAGTGAAATTCAATGAATATTAAGTACCTACTATGCATTAAGCCTCCATGAAAGGAAGACCTAAGTGACACAGTTTGTGTCCTTGAGCTTATAATTTAATAGGGGAATATAGCATACATCAGTTGGTATAATACAAAGTAGAATGTGATTGAATCAAAGAGATTTAATCAAAGAGCTCTGGGAACATTTCAAGTTGAATTTTGAAGGAAGATGTGGAGATGAGGAAGGAATGTGCTCCATACATGGAAGCAACCTTCCTGAATGCACAGAGGACAGAAGTGGCATGTTAAAAGTAGGGAAGTAATCTAGTTTGGCTGCAACATAGACTGAATAAATGAGTTATGTGCAATGAGAAAAGAAATGGGTTGGAGCAGGACTGTAGAGGGTTCTAACAGCATAACATTAAGTTTGTATTTTATGAGCAGTAGGGAACCATTTTTGATTAGGGAAATGACATGATTGCACTGATTACTAGAAAGATCATTTTGCCAGGTGGGTGAAAGATGAATTTAGGGAAGGAAGAGATTGGAGGCAGGGAGATGAATTAGGAGACTCTTTTAATAACCTAGAGGTGGAACAATGAGGACATAATCTTAGGTGGTGGTATTAGTAGAGAGGAAAAGAGAAATAGAAGAAATTCTGTGGAGGTGAAATAGACAGTCTTGGATAACTGATTTAATGTGGGCTATGGCAGCAGGAAAAGTCAAGAGATCATTGTAAAGTTTTGACCTTGAATAACTGGAAGGATGATGATATCATCAACAGAAAAGAGATTTGGAGAAGTATATTTAAGGGGGGGGTAAATGAAATTTTTAGTTTTGGACATGTTGAGTTTAAAGTATGGGTAGTATCTTACACAAGAAAGGTAGATATATTTATAAAGGACTTTGAGTTGTCTTGATGAATGGATGGAATTGTTTCTGCAAAAGTGGCTATGCCTCATTCAGCATCATCAGACTTTTTTCTCCCCAGATACATGATACATTTAGAAAAGCTTATATGGAGTGGAAAGAAATTTTTTTTCCTCTTTGGTTTTATTTTACTGGACTTCTTCACATACACATCATTAAAATTTAAGTCCTTAAGACTTTTGGTGTATAATCAGATAAAAGAATCAATAGCCTTAAAGATGAACTGTTATTACTTAGTGAAATGTATTTTAATAGCTCAGTTTTAAATTGACAAGAAACATTATTTATGGAAGAAATACAGTTAGGTCCAAATTAACATGAATAATGAATCCCTTGAAGTGGTTGCATATATTCAAATTCTTGCTATTGGAATAGGTAATAATTATGCAAAATATGGTAGCTGGTTCCATCCATTGGAAGAATGTAGTATTAATTCAAATAATGCAATCCACTGCAGGAGATTCATTATTCACACTAAACTGGACATAGTATTCATAAAGACATAAACATTATAGCCTTTGATGCAATTTTTTAATTATTACAATTTTAATTGAATCCATAGTTCTTCTAGTCTTCCAGCACTAGTCTTATCTTCACAGTTGACTCTTCTCCGTTTTGTCTTCTTGATCTCCTACATAGATTACTGAGTCTTGTCATTTATTCCTTTGAAAATTCTCTTGGGTTTCCCCTTTACTTTCTATTTCCACTGCCTAAATCCTAATCCAGACCCTTCTTCTTTCATGACTGGAGTACTGAAACAGTATCCTGAACTGTACACTGAAACAGTAAAAACAGTACTATTTCCCTTTCTCTTGTGTCCCTCATCATCATTTAGACACCGAGATTAGAGTTCCTCAATACTTAAATGATTTAAGCATCTGAAATTTTGTTGCTATATCTGTTTCCTTTACCAATTCAGATCTCAACCCCTCCATGATTTAGTAGAATATCTGCAAGAGTTTTTGTGGTCAGAAATTCCATTATTGATGATAAACTTCTCCAAACTTAGACATGTTAGTTCTCAGATGACATACAAAAGTCTTTTGCAGAAAGCTAGAGACATCTCTGTTTACCATTCATTCATTCTGTTATTCAACAAACATTTCTATTGTAGATGAGGCACTACACTGAGATATGCAGGGGAATGCAAAGGTATAGTAGATATAGCCCCTCCTTTACAAAGAACCTGAGGGATTTATAATCTAGAATATCCACGATAGTTTATTAGACATTTAGATCTCTGATATGTATGTTTGTTCACATATTTGCTTTATGGTGAGTACATAGTATTTATTTGGTGACAGAAGTTAGTATTTTAAGTTGGATGTAATCTTACCACTTATGTAGAATTTTGACACAAATTTATTCTAACATGAATTTTACCATAACATTATCATATTTGAGGTAGTGTGGCAGAGCGGATAGAAAACTGTATTGTATTATATAACCATTGGCAAGTCACTTAACTGCTAGGAGCTGTAGGCAACTCTGAGACTCTGAGTAGATGGATTGTGATCTCCATTGGTAAGGGAGCTCTTTCCCACAACAATGTAAACACAGATCTTTTCTCAAATGACGGATTTTGACAGTCTACTTTGAATAGAAAATTTACATATTGTGAGGATTTTAATTGAATTATCATTTTATTACAACTTTGGGAATTTCAAAGAAAGCAAAGTTTGATCTCTCTACTATGCTGCTATATTAACAAGTCCATTTAAAATAATTCAAAGCTAACATTCAAGGATAGTAAAAATGCTGTCCTCTCTATGAATCATTCTGCTTTTAAAGCTCCTGCTTTTTTTAAAAAGATATACTCATGGGACCAAATAATGTGATGGGGTTGCCAAAAAAGTTAATGTGTTCTTGGACTGCATGAAGAGGGGCATTGCATCCATAAGTAGGGAGGTCATTGTCCCACTGTATTTTGTCCTCCCCCGGCTTCATCTGGAGTCCTGTGTTCAGTTCTGGGTGCCATGGTTAAAAAAAAGACATTAATGAACTAGAGAATGTTGAGAAGGCCACCAAGATGATGAATAACTTTAATCAATGATGCATGAAGATCACCTGCAGTAACTGGGCATATTTAGCCTGAAGAAACATGATACAGAGGATATATGATAGTACTTGAAGAGCTGCCACATGGAGGAAGAATTAGGCTCTTTGTGTTTGCCCCCCAGAGGGCAGGGCCAGCAGTAGAAGTTGCAAAGAAGCAAATTTAGGCTTGGTGTTAAGATAACCTTCCTAACTATTAGGGTTGTCCAAAAGTGAGATGATCTGCTTTTATAGGTGGTGAGTTCTTTCTCCTGGGAGATCTTCATGCAAAAGCTGGATGATCAGTTGCCATATATGTTATAAAAGAGATTCCTTTGGTGTATGAATTAAATCAAATGGCTGCTAAGATTCCTTCCAAATAACAGATTCTATGATATCTGTGATATGATTTAGATATAGCTTATATTGGTCATATATTACCCTACCCTTCCATCCTCTCCATCTGCTCCTCTCTTTCATCTTTACTCAACCCTGTCCTGTCTCTGTCTTTGACTGCCTGTCTTTGTTTCATAGACATACACGCACACACACACACACACACACAACTTGGTTGGTTCTTGTTCTAGAAATTGAAATACCATTGGTCATCAGTGGATTCACTTCACTTTCTGAGGGGCACCTCATGCTTGCCTACTGTGAGCTGCAGAGTTTATTTTGCACTTGGAAATTATGACAGTCATAAAAGCCTCACTCGGCACTGAAAATTGGAAGCTTATTTTCCACTCTGTGTGTTACTCTGGGTCATATTTGGAATGTAGGGAATTGCTTCATTGCAAAGGGATTTACAGGCAGTTCTCAGCTCTATTTGGATACAGTAGTGGGGGTGATCATCTTTTCCCAGACTTCTCAGCATGTTTCTTCATATTCCAAAGAGCTGTTAGTTTACTTCACTCCCAGGAGACTTTTGTGAGCTTGACTTTAGAAAGCAGAACCCAGTATCTTATTCCCAAGCTCTATTCATATTTGGGGTTTCCTTGCTTTCATGGGCATTTGATTTCTCTTGTATTTTTTCTAAGTTTTAAAACTGCATTGGTTTTAACTTGGAAGAAACGATGCATTTGAAATTTGAACAGGCAATGAACGCATAGCCACCAAATTCCTTAGCTACAGCCTAGGCTCTTAGGGGCTTTTGTTCCGTGATCTTTCTTGTGTGGGGTTGGGGAAATATCACCACACTTGTAATCAGAACTTGACTTGAGACCAGTGATCACCATTTGTGACTGTAGTTACTTCAGTATCTCTTCCTAACATGCAGATAATGATCTATCGAAATGTCTACACCTAGGGTTTCTGTGACAATCAAAGAAGTTGATATATATATGAATCACTTTTTTGTTTTAACATAAATCATGCACAGTAGTGGCTCTAAATCAAATAACTGATCATTTGAATTAATTTCATGTAAGTTTTTAAGTATTTCTAAGTTTTAGGGACTTTTCAGACTTTTTCTGAGGCAGCTGGTGGTTCCATGTCTAGAGCACTGGACCTGAAGTCAGGAGGATTTGAGTTCAAATCCAACCTCAGACACTTATTATCTATATGACCCTGGATAAGTCACTTCAGTTCTGTTTGCCTCAGTTTGCTCAACTGTAAAATGGGGATATAATAGCACCACCCCAATAGGGCTGTTCTGAGGATAAGATGGTTAAATAATTTGCTCAGGGTTATACAGCTAGCAGCTGTCTGAGGCAAGATTCAAAGCTAGGTCTCCCCAACTTCAAATCAATCTCAATATACCTACTAAGTCATGCTCCATCACTAAGATCTTTTCCATTTCTAAGAGTCTATGATTCTATGAATCAAGGATGAGGGAGAGACCTTTTTTTTGAGTCATGGAGAATTTTGAGGGCACTGGTCTGAAAAACTAAATCTAATTTTTCCATGCTCACAGATTTGCCACTGATTCAACTTTCCAGAACACCACCCCCACATTCCAATTTCCATCCAGGATCAAGGAAGTTCTGTAGGCAAAGGCTCAGGAGAGTGAACAGCGCCAGCCCTAAGTTAAAAGATGAAATAGATGTGTTTGGTTTGAACAGTTCTCCACCTGTCCTTATGACACTCTCCTTTCCACTCTCATGCCTTTCTCTGGGTGTTTAGTGCCCACACCTGTGGAGTCTCAGGGAAGCTTGTGTTCCCAGATGAGAATATACTGAAGTGGGTCCCATTTTCTTGTGCTCTTACCCATTCCTTTCTAAGTACTAGAGATCTTAAAGGCTATGGAGCATAGTGGGAAGAGTCCTGGATTTTGAACCAGAGTAACTTATTTCAAAACCTAGCTCTTTTTATTTACTAACAGTGTGGCATTGGGCAAGTCATTTCCCTTCAAGTGTGCTGGACTGGAAGTCCAGAAGACCTCAGTTAAAATCTTGTTGCAGATACTTACTAGCAGTTTGACCCTGGGTAAATCTGTAAAATGGCAATAATTATAGCTCCCATCTCACAGGGTTTGACTAAATACTAAAACTTAAGATTATTGTATAAAAGTAGCTAGATTATGATTCTTATTGTTCTCTGAGCCTCAGGTTTTCTTAACAGTAAAATGAGGATGATTTGATTATCTCTAAAGCCAATCCATCTCTAAATCTATGGTAAATTCATCCATATTATTTTACCTCTACAAGTGAAATATCTGCATGTTTATTGGAACCTTCTGTCCATAATATTTTGCCCCCATGGGAGTGAGATTAATAAGGGCCCATTGCCAGGGTTAGTGGAAGAGGCCTTTCTTTCAATATGCCTCAAATCTTTTTTTTGTCTTTTTGAAAGGTAGAAGGCAGGGCAGTTGGGGTTAAGTGACTTGCCCAAGGTCACACAGCTAATAAGTGTTAAGTGTCTGAGGCTGGATTTGAAATCAGGTCCTCCTGACTCCAGGGCTGGTGCTCTATTCGCTGTGCCACTTAGCTGCCCCACATGCCTCAAAATCTTACCACACATGCAACTCTCCACTTGTCTACACCTCAGGTTGATTTTGAGATAGAGACTGAAGAGAACTCATTCTCTTCAGCAATAGTAGAAATCCCCAGAACTCAGCCCTAACTAAAGAAAAACAGTAGCAGAAAACTTGAAAGAGGTAAGATGACATGTGCCAAACTGGACCTTTTTCTTGTTATTGTCTGACCACAGACACCGATTTGTCCTATCTGAAATCTCAAATGAATTAAACCACTCCTGTAAGTGGAATAGATCTGTCCATGATATTTTCTATACTGAATTGAAAGCTAGAATACAGATGAGGTTTTGACAAGATTCTTAACAATACATTGCATGCTTCATAATCCCAGTTTGAGAAAGGGCCTCATTTTTTGATTAAAAAAAAGACAAAAAACATGAAATGTTTTCCTCTTCCTTAGGATTGCTGCTTTTTCTGCAGCAGATTGCAAAGGAATTAGGGCAGTAGGCCTCTGTGGATGCCTGATGGTCTCAAGGCCATGAAAGTCCCCCCTTATTGCCTGTGGTCAAACTTACCTACCATGGCCAGTTTCCTTTCCTGTCATACTTCCCAAGGTGGGAATTTCAGAGTAGATGCTGACCTCTTCTGCTGTACTTGAACTCTTATCATCCTCTCCCTTTGAAATCAATGAACAGGAAGTTTCAGTTGGTAACTACACTTGAACTGAACTTCGTATTTATGTATGTGGAAGATAGATGTGCATGGAGAGAAAGTTGGGTTTCTTGACAGGAGCCAGTCTGCTCAGGAAGCTATGGTAGGATGGGCCTCTGTGTCGTAATCATACACAAATGAAGGATGACGACATATAAATACATAATTCGTAGTGAAACTTATTCAGAGTGTTTCAGTTTATTCTGGGAACTTCTCAACAGCATCCTTATTCTCCTCTTATAGACCTTATGAACATTTTTATTAAACTCCTCAAAAGGAAAGCCTTTTTGTAAAGATGAAAAATATAGTATTGTTAAAAGGAAATTCCACTTCTTTGATCTACTGACCCTGAATAGGAGGAAAAAGAACACATTATCTTGAACCAAGCCCTAGCTAAAAAATCACGAGACTTGGATCAGTATTCTGGTTCTGGGAGTAGCTGGCTGAGAAGTCATAGGTGAGTCCTTTTACCAAAATAGGCTTCACTTGTTTTCCTATGTAAAATGAAAGAGTAGAATTAAGTGGTCTCGAAGTTCTCTTCTGCCTTTCACATTCTATGACTCTATGATTTGTCGAAGTGATCACCACTCTCCTACAATGTTAACCAAGTCAGGGTATTGGTGTTGGCCTGTATGGGGAATTCCATAAAGCCCCTCTGACTGCCAAAACACTTCCTCTTCCTGATTTACTCATGTTTAAGTTTTTGCAACTAGTTTCATTAAAGTCAAAACCCCAGATGGAGTCTTTGACCTAGGTGAAAATGCAAATCGAGAATGATTGAAGGCAAAGGCAGGACACATGGATGTTGACTTAATTATTGTTGTTAAGTCTTTTCAGTTATGTCTGACTCTTCATGACCCCATTTGGAGTTTTCTTGGCAAAGATACTAGAGTTTGTCATTTCCCTCTTCAGATGAGGAAATTGAGGCAAAGAGGGTTAAGTGACTTGCCCAGAGACTTGCCCACTATGCTAGTAAGTGTCTGAGGTCAGATTTAAACTTAGTAAAATGAGTCTTCCTGACTCCAGGCCTGGCACTGTATCCACTGTGCCACCTAGCTGTCCCATTAGTTATAATTTAGTACCCTCCATTTCTATTTGAGTTTGACATCACTGACATAGTGAATTCCGCTCATTTGACAGATGAAACTTGAACTCAAGAAGGGTTGAGTGACTTATCCACAGTCACAAAGTAATAGGAGGCAGAGATGTGATTTGAACCCAGGGCCTCTGATACCAAACCACTGTTCTTTTTTTCTGCACCATGCTAAGGTCCCTTTCAACTCTACATCAATGATCCTATGATACCTTAGTGCAATGAATTTAACAAGTCCTTTCTGACAGAAGCTTTTGACAAGGAGAGAGCTGTACAGTACTGCTGTTACTGTATACAATGTTCCCCTGGTTCTGTTCACTTCATTTTATATAATCCATGTAAGTCTTTCCAGTTTTTTCTTATATTCTTTATGAGGAATACCATGTATGTGATAGCCTGAGAAATCACTGACAAAGTAGGAAGCTATGTTTATTTCATTTGTTGGGATTCCCCCCCCCTCCATTACTAACTCTATACTAGAGGCTTTTGCTTCTATTGCTTGGGGGTAAACAAGCACCTAAGATTCTAAATAGGTTTGCTAATATGAAATGCCAGAAAAAATGCCAAAGAATTACCAGATGGAATCTTCTCCTCTCAATAGAAATCAAAGAAGACCAAAGTAATTTTTCAGAAACTGAAATCTCATATTGGGAGCAGGAACAAAGAATCTATTTATGCAACTATCTAGAAATATATCTCTTTCTGAATGCCAAAGCAGGTGTCCAACAGGCAAATATAAGAACAGTTTCTTCAAGACTAAGGAATGAACAAAACAGATGGAAAAACAAAACATGATTTTTCTAATATGACTGTACTGATCTTTTTCCATAAGCAAAAATGCAGGCTTCCTGGCGGAGGGCTCCAGCCAGTATTTCCATGCCTTTTAGGCCTTTCCCTCTCCCATCAGGAAGCTTGTCCCAGAATCAAAGCTAAGGTCTAAGGGTCTGTTTGTGATACAATATCTCTTTTACTCTGGGTTAGAAGGTGACACTGAGGCAGATATTTAGATCTCGTGAACAATAATCACAGCCACCAGAGCCAAGTTTGTAAGCAGGGAGCCCCCTGCTCATTCAGGTCACTTTCATGTCTAGGATGTTTTGAAAAACTCCATTTGTATTCATGTAGACACTCAGAGAAATAGATAGTTAGAAAGGAAAGGATGTTCCTGACTTAGGTTGTCATTTTCAGTCATGGAAGAATTTTTGAAGTAGTTTCTCAGGTACAGTTCAACTCCATTTATGAAATTACTAAAATCCACTGAGAAATGCCATGCACCTGCTTAGTCCTAACCTATGAATACATTGTTTATCTGGAATTTTTGCAGGATATGTTCCACATAAATGAATTTTTACAGATAACTGAACTTCATATTTTAAAGCACCAATCCTTACGGAGGAAGCAACATAGCTAAATGGGCTGAAGGGAGCCAGGAACACCTGAGTTTGACTCCTGCCTAACTAACTAACTAACTCTCTCTCTCTCTCTCTCTCTCTCTCTCTCTCTCTCTCTCTCTCTCTTTCATAGCTAACTATGTGACCATGGATGGACTAGTCAATTTACCTTTTTGAGATTCAGTTTCCCCACTTGTAATAAGAGGATAATAATAATTCTGCCATCCACCTTCTAGGAGTGTTGCAACCCTAAAAACCCTCGGTAAATAGAAATTGCTATTATTATTTCATGTGGTCCTACACTAATGCCATGAGGTACTCAACTCAGATATCATCAGCCCCCTTTGATAGATGAAAAGCTGAGAATTGAAGAGGTTCATTGACTTTTCCAAGGTTGTACAACTAAACTCACTCTTCATTACATATCATGCTGCCAAATGGGAAGGATTTGGATGGTTCGTATTTAAAAGTGTTTTACAAACTGTCATCTACTTTACAAATGTGAGATGTTAATTATTCATTATCCTCCACATCTTCTGAGTATAAATTGTTAAGCAAAACTGTAATAGTATCCACCATAGATCTGAGTTCTAATTCAGATTCTGCTTCTCCCTGGCTATGTGCCCTTGGAAGAACTAAGTTCTCTGGGCCCCACTAAAATCCCTGTGTGATTCAATGTTTAATGAATATTCATTTCATCTAGTATATGAGTTTTATGTCAGATTTATGGCACTGGAGAATAGCATTTTTATATGTTATGTTTCCCCACATACTATTACCAAAGCCCTTATTTCACTGCTTCATTATGTTGTAGAAGTGATCTTGGGGTCTCAAAAGCTAAACCATTGCAGCACAAACTCTGGAATGTCCTACAAAGCAAGAAAGTATTTAATTATGAAGCCAGAGTGGGTCTTTATGTCTGCCATCTGGGGTCCAGCTTTACTAGCTTGGGGGAGGCTTACCCTTTCCTGTCTGGTTATTCTTTACTCTCTGGGTTTTCATTACACTGTTCTCCTCTACTTCAGCTTTTTCCTCTCTGACCACATCTCAGTCTCTGTTGCTGTAATGCTGCCTGTAATGCTGTAATCCACGTTATGCTCCTCTGATTGTGGAGGTTTCCTTAAGTCCTAGGCCTTCTCCCCTCCCCTCCCCTCCCCTCCCCTCCCCTCCCCTCCCCTCTCCTCTCCTCCCCTATCCTCTCTCATCTCTTTTCTCTCTCTCTCTGTCTCTGTCTCTGTCTCTCTCTCCCCTCTCTCTGTCTCTTGATCCCCTTCTCCCCCTCCCTCCCTCCCTCTCCTCATCAGTGCCCATGGGTTTAAATGACATCAACATTCATATGACCCCCAGATCTTTATATCCATGTCCTCTCTCTTGCAAGTTTCAGCTCATTTCACCTATTGGGCATTTACAATTGGATATCCTGTGGACATCTTAAACTCAACATCCTAAACCCTCCCCTCTTCCAAATTTCATTGTTTCCATCAAAGGCACTACCATTCTTGCAGTGTCTTTTTATCTTAATCTTGGTGTTATCCTGAACGCCTCACTCTCCCTCACTCCATCTTATTAGTCACCAAATCTTACTCTTTCTACCTTCACAACATCTTCCAGATATGACCTCTTCTCAGTGCTTACCCAAGCTACACCTTAGTTTAGGCTCTCATTACCTCTGAACCTGGATTATTGCAATACACTATCCCCCCCCCCACCCTTTCTTTCTTTTTGCTTTTTGGAGAGGGGAAGGCAGGGTAATTGGGGTTAAGTGACTTGCTCAAGGTCACATGGCTAGTAAGTGTTAAGTATCTGAGGCTGGATTTGAACTCATGTCCTCCTCACACCAGGGCCAGTGCTCTATTCATTGCACCACGTAGCCTCCCCTCATTAGACTCTTACTTAGCCTTCCTGACCCAAATCTCTCCCCATACCAGTCTATTCTACACACTGCTGCCAAAGCAGTTTTCCTTAATTGTACATCTAACCATATTTCCCTACTCGATCTACTCCAGTAGTTTCTATTGCCTCTAGAATAAAAATGTAAACATCCTCCACTGCTTATCTTTTAAAGCCCTTCACACCCTGGGCCTATTCTATCCTTTCAGCCTCATTGGACATTCCTATTCTTTCCTGCACTCTGTGATACAGATAGCAAGCTTTCTGTTTCTCACTGTCTCCAATCTCTTTACTTTAGCACTGGCTCTCCTCCAATGCCTGGAAAGCAGTCTCTCCTTGCCTCCTTCTAAAAGAATCCATCTCATCCTTTAAGAAGCAGCTCAATCACCATCTTCTTCATGAAGCCTTTCCTGTTCCCCTTGCCCAAGTGCTAGTGCCCTTCTCCAACATTCCTTTGTATTTAAACACACATATCAGTTTTATGGTTATGTATATAAAATAGGTATGTTTATTAATTTCACATTGATGCTTTTTATATTTCATTTGTACCCATTATTAAAATGTGTGAGTAGGGAATGTTTCAGTCTTTGTACTTGTATACCTGGAACATGGCACAGTACTTGACAAATAGTAGTGTTTAATAAATACTACTTGTTCATTGATTGATTGATTGACCACCAGATTGGTAGTGGCTCATCACCAGAAAACTGACCACAGAAAGTGACAAAGTCTATTTCCTAAGATCTAGAAGCGTTGCTCTATACTTTGGTGTAACCCAATTGATAAAGGGTCCTTGGTGTAATAACTTAGTAGCTGACATTGATGTAGCACTTTCGAGCTCATGAATCACTTGGTGCATACTATTTCATTTGAGTCTTACAAGAGCCCTCTGAGGCAGGTACAGCAAGTCTTATCCAGCACCCCTACTTTATAAATTTGATTCAATTCAGTAAACATTTATTAAGAGTCCACAATGGGTAGTATACTGTGGCCGTATATGCAAAATAGCAACATGCTCTTTCCTTGAGACTCTTGTTCAACTGGGATGATGAAAACCACTCAGGGATTTTTCAGTGACCCATCTATACTCTTGTACCTCATAAACATTGGCAGTTGGATTTGAACACTGCACTCTGCTGACTCTGAGTCCAGTATTCTTTCCATCTTACTATATTGCCTCATTACATAATAGCACTTTGGGAATTTGTATATAATTGATATGTGCAATATATTTTATGTCCTTTCATAGATATTAGAGTATGATTTTATGATCTTAATAGGTGATTTGTTGTAATATGTGTTAATAACATAGACTTATAGTCATTGTATATTTGCTTTTATATCACATTAATAAGTATTTCAATGGAATATAACCTCGAATCATAACATCATACCTTTGGAAAACATTATCTACTTTATAATCTTTTCTCTCCAGGCAGGCATTGAGTCAAAAAGTAAAGACTTTCCCTCCTTGTACTTGTGAATTTGTGTTCTACTTAGTAATTTTTTCTTCTAGGCAGGGATTTAGACAAAACATAGGAACTTTTTGTCCTTCCTTCCTCCCTCCCTCCCTCCCTTCCTTATTTCCTTCCTTCCTTCCTTCCTTCCTTCCTTCCTTCCTTCCTTCCTTC
>NW_027187295.1:8536277-8551566 GCF_028583685.1 Petaurus breviceps papuanus | reverse complement strand
TTCCTTCCTTCCTTCCTTCCTTCCTTCCTTCCTTCCTTCCTTCCTTCTTTCCTTCTCTTCCTCCTTCCTTTCTATACACCCAAATTCTATCAATACAAATTAAACTTGCAATGAAGAAACTAGCTAAATACCAGTTTTGTGCCTAAATTAAAACAGTATGCCATGGTGTTCTTTAAATTTTTAATGGCCCCTGGTGTGTGTCCTTCTTTGACTGATTTATTTCATTCCCCATGGCATAACCTTCTCAAAATCCCACAAATCTGCAATCTCAGTCAGCATTTAAGACTAAAATAAAATCTATGGGCTTTTATCTAAGGAAAAATTAAATCGTGAAACCAAGAGTTCTTCTTTAGTCAGGCCCTATCCTCTTGATGTGTAATGTCTGGTAAGAGATGTGTCATTGTTTAGTCTCAATTTTTAGGAGTTATCTGATGTAGCACAGAAGATTTCCATGAATGATTTATTCCTTTGGCATCATTGTTTCTAGTATTTGGGGGAATATTCCTATAAACCCTATTATCTTCAACCTCCACTTAGGGGGAAAAAAGATATCACAATCATCTGGTACTTCTCTCTGCCTCACCCTTTCCAATTTTGACTGGGCTCTTTCAGTGTCCAAATCTTGAAAATATGTTGGCATCCCATTTAAGACCAAAGGATTTAGAGTGGAAAAGTACCTTTAAATTAATCTAGTCCATACCCCTCATTTTTTATTTTTTAAAAGAATCAATGGTGTCATCACAATTGCTGTTAACAAACTCTAAATCAATAAATGATATTGTTAACTACTAGAGATCTAGTTCTGTTTTAGAATTATATGTTTATAAAATATGTCACTACTTCAAAAATGCCAACCCATAAGTAAGCACTTCAATAACTTTGTATCGTGGAATCATAGCTTTAGAACCAGAACTTCAGAGACCATCTAGTCCATCTACTTCATTTTACAGACAAAGAAACTGAGGACCAGAGGGGTTCAATGACATGCCCAAGGTAGCTGAGACAGGAATACAAGCCTTCAGCCAGATTCAGTGCTCTTTTCATTACACAACACTGTTCTAAGGGCATTCTGTGAGCACCATCTGTTTCTTTTTCTGTGTTTCCAAAAAGACTGTATTAGAGGCTTTTACATATTTAGCATACAATTTATGGTGGGAAATCAGTCACTTGTAGGATTAAATGAGATAGTATGTGTGAAAATTTTTCATAAATTATGAAACCCTATATGATTATGTTATTAGTATCACTAGCTTTGGCTTCACTAGAAAATAATATTTGTTATATTGTGTTTGTGAAGTTGTGGTGTTAGAACTTAGAGGCCAAAGTTTGGTTTGATATATTTAGCAAGTAAATATTTTGTTCTCATCAATTGTTATTATATGTTGGGGGGAAAAGTCCCCCCTCCCACGTGAATTATCTGGACCGTAGGATCAACATCCTCAACTCAACATATTGAAAATGGATGTTACTATCTTCCCTCATAAGCCTGCCTCTGCTCTCCAAACTTTCTTACTTCTTTTCAAGGTACAAATATCTTTTCAGTCTCCCAGATCTGCAACTTTCCTTACACCTTGATTATTATCCCCTTCCCTCACTCTTCTCTTCCCACATCCAATCAATTGGCAGGCTCTTTCTGCTCAATATCTATCTCGTCCATCCCTTTCTGTCCACTCACAGTGCCACTATCCTTGTTCAGGGCTTGATCATCTTTCATCAGGACCATTACAATAACTTCCTAATTGCTTCCTCTGCTTCCAATCTCTTCTCTGAGCTTCTCTAGAGAGTTGACAAAAGAATATTCCCGAGACAGAGATGAATATATCACTTTGGAGCTCAAATACCTTCACTGCCTCCCTCTTGTCCTTAGGATAAAATGGAAATGACTTAGGCTGATATTCTACTCATCATCATTTGCCTCCAACCTATTTTATAGTTTTATTTCAGATTGCTCCCTTTTAAACTTACTGCATTCATTCTAGCCAAATCTGACTAGTAGCTTTAGCCTTTGGATTAAGTTTCATTCCACACCTTTGTGAATTTGCTCAATCCCCATGCCAGGGATGTCCTCTCTCCTCATCCCTTTATGATTTTCAGTTGTTTTCAGTTGTGTTTGACTCTTTGTGACCCCATTTGGGGTTTTCTTGGCAAAGATGCTAGAGTGGTTTGCCATTTCCTTTTCTCGCTCATTTTACAGATGAGAGAGCTAAGGGAAACAGTTAAGTGACTTGCCCAGGGTCACACAGTTAATAAGTGAGGCCATTTTTGAACTCAGATCTTCCTGACTCCAGACCCAGCCCTCAATCTATTGCATTATCTCGAGACTCACCCCTTCCCCACTTTTCATAATCCTTTTCCTCCTTCAAAGTTTAGTTCAGTCATCATTTTTTTTTTCTGGAAACTTTCCCTTAATTCCTCAGTTGCTAATATTTTTCCTTCCTCAAATCATCTTGTATGACTGTATCCTTCCAGTAGAATGTAAACTCCTTGAAGTCAGAATTTATTTTGTTTTTTATCTTAATATCCTCTATTCTTTTCAGTTAGTAAGGTTTAATGTTTGAATTTTTGATGCCCATTGTGATTGTCAGTGAACTTTTGGGACTACAACTACTGTATATATGGTGATCAAAAGATGCAATTATTTCATACAAAATAGCAATAACAATGTATATAGTACTTATTAAAAACAGGGTGGAGGCACAGACTTTTATTTTCTTATTTGAGCAAATAAGTTAGTTATGCTAAGAAAACCTACTTAACAATTCTGTTGCTAATAGCGAAAATTTATAAGATAATAACAATATTTTACATTTATATTGAACTTTATTATTAAAATACTTTCTGTATAATAGCATCTATGAATTAGGTAATGTAAAAATTATTGTCCCAATTTTACAGGTGAAGATGAATCTAAAAGAGGCTTATGTGATAATCCAGCATAATGCAATTAGGACATTAGAGCTGGTATTTAAGCTTAGGTCAATTGAGTCAAAATTCTGTTTTTTTGCCTTTTTTTAAACCAAGATAGGCTTCTTGGAAGCAAAGTAGACCTGAAAAAAAGAAGACCAAGTAGACCTGAAGAAATCACATGAATACTTAGATTTTTTTTTTTAAATTTTGGCACTTAAAATTGGAGTTCTATTATGATTGAGCAACCATAAAAGTAAGCATATACCCAATTTATTGAAGTATCCCTAAAAGAAATTTAAAAATATTCTGTCTTCCCTCTGTATTTTTTTGTTGTCTTACTTGTCATGGTGTTTATATGTTCTTTTAATAAGAGCAATCTAGTTTCCTTTTGCTGCATTTGTCCCAGGGAAAGAGGGAGAATTTGGGATCACGATGATGGTGGCTCTAAGGTTTGCAAAGGATTTTACAGTTATTTCATTTGATTCCCACAACAGTCCCATGAGGTAAGTGTCATTATTATCTCCATTTTGCAAATGAAGTAATTGAGGCTGAGTCTAAATGACTGGCCCAGGATCACATAGCTAGGAAGTGCTGGAAGTAAGATTTGACTCAAGTCAAATTCTTGATCTAGTCTTCTTGATTCTAGGTCTTCTTGATTCTAGGTCCAATGCTCTACCCAATGTACCACCTAGCTTCCCAAGATGTTTAGATATGTTTGAAAAATTCATAGCAATTTTTTAAGGAAAATCCACTGAGATCACTCTATGTGCACAGTATTGTTAGCCATTGTTGGGTATACAAAGAAGTTGAGTTTGCCATTTAAACTCTTTGAAATGTGACTGCAGTCTACTCTTCCAGGTTCATTTCTTATCACTTACCTCTTTACACTCTCAGCTTCAGCACAAATGGTTTACTTGCTGTAGCTAAAACTTGGCATGCTACCTCCCTGCCTTGGTACCTTTGAATTGGCTGTTCCCTATTCCTGCAATGTATTCCATCCTTTCTTCTGACCTTCAGAATCCCTAGGCTCCTCCAAGTTCATGTGCCAGTGACCTTCTCTGGGAAGCCTTTCTTTATTCCTCCTAGTTGTTAGGTCTCCCACCCTCCCAACTTATGTCATATATAAATATCTGTTTACATGTTTTATCGTCCTCATCTCGAGAATATTAGTTTCTAGAGAAACATATTTGTTCTATTATTGAGTGTCTGACATATAGTAGGCACTCAATAAATGTATTTTGGATTGTTGAAGATGACTGGCATTAAAATAATTAGAAAATTGCACAATGAAAAATATACCAAGTATGATTATATGATACACAAATGTTAAATTTAAGTAACGATGCAAGACAGTGAATGCTAGTTTCCAAGTGAATGATATTGACAAGTAATGCTATAGTTTAGAGGTGTCAGAGAAATTACTGTTGTCTGTAGTGGTCAGGGAAGACCTTCATAGAAGAAAAGGAAAGCGTGACAAACCTTTAGATACTGTCAGGATTTGTATTAAGGGAGAGACTTTTTTTTCCAGGCAAGGGAATAGCATGAAAAAAGGAATAATGATAGAAATGTGAATGTTCAGGCATGTTCAGGAATCCAACTGCATAGATGGAAAAGTTCTTGTTCATGAGAAGTGGGAGATGCTGTTGGAAAATTCAGTTTGGGTTAAGATGGCCACAACTAAGAAATTTGTACTTTATCATTTGGGTAATTCATATTTATTGATGGTTTTGATCAAGGAAATGTCAAGTTTGAGTAAGGTAAATCAGGTAGCAATGTGCAAGGACTAGACAGTGATATAAGTTCGGGAGCAGTCCAGAGAGGGTGGAATAATAAGATACTTGATTTAGAGCTTGAAGGGACCTTAGAAGTATCTAGTTCCATTTTTTTTTCATTTGAAATATGAGGAAACTGAGAATGAGAAATTTTCAGGCAATGGGAACAGTGAGGATTTGGAGCTGGGTTTAAATCTTGACTCCACCACTTTGTGCCTATTAAACAAATTACTTAACATCTTTAATCCCTTACAGTTTTGAACCTATGAGCCTATGCTTTACCAGAGGTCAAGATTTGGACCCAAGTTATCTAAGCCAAGTTATCTATATAATTACATATAATAATAATCTATGTAATATATCCAAATAATAATCCAGGGCCTAAACTGGAGTGCGGACAATGAGAATAGAAGTAATGATCATCAGAGACATTATGGAGGATGAATTAACAGAACTTAGTTACTGATGAAATTTAAGAAAGGTGATGAAGGAAAAGGAAGATTAAAAAAAGGGTGAAAGACTAATGAAGATTTAATATGTTGACATAGAATATAGAATTTTGTCATTGTTGTTTTTAGTCATGTCCAACTTGGCAAAGATACTGGAGTGGCTTGCTAGTTCCTACTCCTGTTCATTTTACAGATGCGGAAATTGAGGCAAACAGGGTTGTGACTTGCTTAGAGTCAGACAGATAGTAAATGTCTGAGAATAGATTTGAATGCATGTCTTCCTGAGTCCAGTCAAGGTGCTCTATCCGCTGTGCCACCTGGCTGCCCATGCTGATACAGAAAGCTGATAAAGAAAATGAATGGCTAAGTCGAGGGGATCCACAAACTATTTAAACCGTTATGAAGTAGACAAGAATCTATTATCCAAAGGATAAATAAAATCTTAAGTCTTGGTATTTGAAACTCTACTCAACTTGAAATGGTCAAACTGTTTCTTAAAATTCTCTCTTTCATGATAGATAGCACTTCCATTTCCTAGATCGGTCTGTTGTGCTTTGGGAGCAGAATAGGCAGGGGGGTGGTGCTAGGAGGAATAGCTTCAACATCATGTCATCCACTGTCTCCTGCTGGTGAAAGGTCAGATGTTATGAAAGCAAGTAGATAAAGAAGGACTCTTAGCTGTCTCAATAGTCCTGTGTGGTGTCCAGTTGACTGTTTATAAGCATCGGTTGCACGGAAGATTTTTTTGCATTCAGTATGAAAATGAATGGAAGAAACATTAGAATATGGGGTTTGCTGAACTTAGGGAAATTTTTCAGTTACAGAGGAGCACGGACTTCACTGAAATTATTGTGTGCCTACTGAAACATTGTTATAGAACCCTACAACTGTAGTAGCTATTCTGGACCAACAATGTTGGAAGGAAGAAGCAGCGATGCCCTGTTTCCTTATCTGTAAAAATGAGGTAGAGAAGAAAATGGCAAACTACTCTAGTATCTTTGCCAGGAGAATGCCAAATGGGGTCAGGAAGAGTCTGAAACTTGCTGTTTAAATGACACATTCTACCAGGGGTTAGATTTTGAAAGAGAAAAACTAAGACAGTGGCATCAGTTATTGGAGAACCTGCCCCCCAACACACACACACCATGCACACACACACGCACACACACACACTCTCATTGGCCTGGGCTTTTGTGTTGCTTTGATTGGATAGTAACAGTAACTGATCCAGCCAAATGGAATAACATTGTAGAGGGAATTGATGTTTATATAAAACCTAACACTTAAGTTTAAGATGCCTCATAATCTAACCAGAGCCCATGAGGGCCAGAAAACATTTAAAACATTTTCAGCATTAAGGGTTCAACCACAAGAACATTCTTTTGTTTTGAAGTCTTTCTGTTATCTATTTATCTGTGTCTGTCTCTTCTTGTTAAGTGACTTGCCCAAGGTCACAGGAGTAGTTTTTGTGTTAAATGCCTGAGGCTGGATTTGAACTTAGGTTCTCCTGACTCCAGGGCCAATGCTCTGTTCACTGTGCCATGTAGCCTCCCCGTAAGTCCAGGTTTTTTTCTTTTTTGCATTATAGAGTTCAAGAAGGCTAATAACATCCAATAATCATGGAGAAATAGGTTGGCTTGAGACTGGGAAGGGCTTTAGTGGCAAGTAGATGGATTTACTAATGGAGAATATTGAGTAGGAGAGTAAAAAAAGATAAAGTAGTTAGGTAAGACACATTTTTGACCTGGAATGACAGACCCATTACTCAACAAATGGTGCTATTGTCAGAGTCAGAGCCATAAGGAGAAGGAAAGGGCTTGGGTAGGCCTTTATTTTGTGCATGTTGAGTTTGGTGTGATAGCAGGACACCCAAGTGGAAATTCGTAGTGATCATTTGGCTCATTTGATAGATAAGGAAGCTGAGGCTTAGAGAGAGTTTCCTAGGGTCATATAGGTAGTAAGTGGAAGATCTGGGACTGGCACTCAGGACCTCTGACTCCTGATCCTGAACCATATTGCCATGAGAATCGATGAGCTTTGTGGGCTTAGGAAGATCAGGAAAACACTATTAATACAAATAAAACATAAATGAGACATGGCAGTAAAAATTGCTTTGAAAGACTGTTTAGATGCCACCTCCTACATGAAGCCTTTCTTGATCCCTTCAGCTGCTAGTACGCCCCTACCACCTGTGATAGTAATAGCAATTAAAGATTCCCCTGTATTGGGCTTGGTTTTCAAATTGATTGTATTAAAACCCAGAGCTTGTTAATCCCACCTGTGGGATGGACTTTTTGATGTGAAAAGAAAGTCCTGACTGGGAGGAGCTGGTGACGTAGATTTGGAGAGACAAGAGAGAGGCGGAAGTTCTTTTTTGGAAGCAGCACCTCGTGAGAGGGAGAGACTAAGAGATTGCTGGTGGCCGCTTTGAATTGCCCTGGACTTTTGAGACCTGCCCCCTGAGCTGCCAAGGACTGAGGAGACATGGCTGTTTTGCTGGTACTTTGTCTGTCTGTTTTGATGTTATTTTGCCAGATTTGTCCACTGGTGAAAGACTGTCCTGTTGAAGAAGTCCTGGAACCTGGCATTTGGTTAAGAAGGCCTGAGACTGTCCTGCAGACAGAGAGTGAATACTGTCCACTGGTGAGGGACAGTACTGTTGTTGCAGGGGTCTGGAGACTGTCCGGCAGACAGAATGAATACTGTCCACTGGTGAAGGACAGTGCTGTTGTTGCAGGGGTCTGGGAGCCTTTCTGTTGGTTCAGAAGCCCTGAAGAAGGATTTTCTTGTTGTATGTTTACAGAAATCCTGGGAGAGGGCTTTGCTAATGTGTTCAGGGGTTCTAGGACTGTTCTACAGACAGAGGATAAATTCATGAAGGGACTGGCAATGTATCTTATGGCCTTGCTAAGCCTTGTCTCCCCAGGAACTAAGATTGCTGAGAACTTGCCTCGTGTCAAGATGAAGAAAAGACCTCCATTTGGGTATTAAGTGCTGTGTTTAAACTTGATGTAACTCTGGGGTAGATTCAATTGGGATCCAGGGGTGGGGAACTTTTGACCTTTTTGTGTTCTATGGTTGAGCAAATGAATGTATTTTACTTATGTTTGGAAACTAATCTCCATTTGAGAAGAGGGGCTTTGTGGTGGACTTAATTAAGGTATAGCCTAGGGGTGGAGAAGTATTTGGAACAGAGACTTTGTAATTGATTGAATGATTGGAAAGTCCTGGGGTGGGGTAGGCCTTGGAGATTATTTAATCACACTTAGTAAATGCTGTATTTTGAATGATGTCATGTTTTGATCTTCTCTGTTCTGGGTTTGTTACTGAATAAAATAGAGAGCACCTATGCTGGTATTTTGAACCTGGGAAGTTGCCTTTGCTTGGTATTATATTACACCACCTTCCCCCATTACCCTGTATTTATGTTGTACATACAAAATGCAACTTATGTATATAAACTGATAGAATGGGAGCTCTCTGAAATAAGGGCAGTTTCCTTTTTGTATTTTTATTTCTGGTGATTAGGATAGCACCTGACACATAGTAGGTGCTTAATAAATACTTGGTGATTAATTGTATAACTGCCTGATTGAAGTATATGACCTCCACTCATTAATGGAACAAGGTTAGGCCAGAAAATATCTTTAGAGTTAGAAAATTTACATAAAGGATTTTAGGAGGGTGGGGAAGGATTAGTAACAACAGCTGACTGGACTGAATTACTATTGTAGATGTCAAAATTTCTCCTCAAAGCTCAGTGTTTTTAACACATCATCTCTATAGATATAGTAATACGGATGGCCCGAGCTGAAGTTTAGAAAAAGAGAAATTTAAGGCAGAGAGAAGCTAAGGCTATGTCCTGTCCTATCCTCTCTTCTCCCACCCCTTTACAGCCATGGTCCCAGTAACACATAACTTGGTAGTAAAGAGGCAAGATGGCATAGTGGTTAATTGGATTCAGGAAGACTTTGTATCTAATCCTACCTTAGGCACTTACTATTAGTGCCATGGTAATCACTTAACCTCTCTCTGCCTCTATTTCTTCCTCTATAAAATAAAGGAGTTAGACTTAATGGTCTTTAAGGTCACTTCCAGCTTAGACTGTAGGAGCCAGTTTGGTTTTGAAAGACTTTATTGGTCAATTCAGTTGGATAGAATGTTAATCTTTCTGTACAGCCATTGCTGAAACTGTGGTGGATTGGAATTTACTTCTTGGCATTGACTCATTTAGAAGAATTCCTCTGGTATTATGGTCTAGATAAAGCTGTACTGGAGAAGTTCCATGAGAGTTGTGAAGGATTTGTGATTTACGTGACTTGATAAGGTTCACTTGACGTTGAGGGGACTTTCCAGAGTCTACAGTTTGATGAGATAGATTTCCATAAGGCATGTAAGAAAACCACAATCTTTTTATATCCGCAGTACATATATGTCTAAATTTAAAATGTAATGGGTGCCCAGTTGAGTAATTTCTTCATCAGCATTTGATAGGTAAAATACCAGACAACTTGGTTTCTCTTGTTTCTCTTTCCATTTTCAATGATTATTGAAAATCCTTATCTGTTTAAAATTTTACCATTATGTTGTAAAGTATTCTGAGTGAGGTACAAGCTAATGTGGTTATTTCTTTTTAGGTCAGTGGGAGAGAATTTCTTCAGTTTGGCCCAGACTAGACTTTCCATCTATTTATGATCCCTTACTCACTCTTAAATTTTTCCTTTACCATAACTTGTTCAGCCATTCCCCAACTGATGAATATCCCCTCAATGTCCAATTCTTGGCCACCATAAAAAGAGCCACTATAAATATTTTTGTACATGTGGGTCCTTTTCCTGTGTTTATGATCCTTTTGGATACAGACTTAGTAAGAGGATTTCTGGATCAAAGGGTATGCATTGTTTGGTTGCCCTTTGGGTATAGTTTCAAATTGCTCTCTACAATGGTTGGATCAGTTTGCAACTCCATCAACAATGCATGTGTTCCAATTTTCCCACAACTTCTCCAATATTTATCATTTTCCTGTTTGGTCATGTTAGTCAATTTGATAGTTGTGATGTGGTACCTCAGAGTTGTTTTTGATTTGCATTTCTCTAATCAGTAGTGATTCAGAGCATTTTTCCTATGATTGTAGATAGCTTTATTTTCATATGAAAACCGTCTGTTCATATCATTTGACTATTTATCAATTGGGGAATGACTTATATTCTTATAAATTTGACTTGATTCTCTCTATATTTTAGAAATGAGGCCTTTATCAGAGACCCTGACTGTAAAAATTACTTCCCAGCTTTCTGCTTCCCTTCTAATCTTGGTTACGTTGGCTTTGTTTGTGCAGAAACCTTTTGATTTAATGTAATCAAAATTATTCATTTTGCATTTCATAATGTTTTCTATCTCTTGTTTGGTCATAAATTTTTCCATTCTCTACAGATAAACTATTCACTGCTCTCTTAATTTGCTTTTAGTATGGTCCTTTAAGTCTAAATCATTTTTCTTATTCTCTTTTTTTTTTTTGCTTTTTGGAAGGAGTAAGGCAGGCATTTGGGGTTAAGTGACTTGCCCAAGATCACATGGCTAGTAAGTGTTAAGTGTCTGAGGCCAGATTTGAACTCAGGTCCTCCTGACTCCAGGGCCACTGCTCTATTCACTGTGCCACTTGGCCACCCCTATGTCTAAATCATTTTGACCTTATATTGGTATAGTGCATGAGATGTTGGTTTAGGCCTGGTTTCTGCCATCCTGTTTTCCAGTTGAAAAATTTTATAAAATGGTTAGATGACTTGCCTAGGGCCATACAGCTAGTAAGTATCTGATGTAGGACTTGAATTCAGGTCTTCCTGACTCCAAGTTTAGTGCTTAATCCATTGCTTCACCTAATTGCCTAGTAGGGAATCTACTTAAGTAACTAAATGAGAATTATTTGTGGATAACATAAGGACCTGTGACCTTGGACAAGTTCTCTGGACTTCAGTTTCTACATGTGTAAAATGAGCGAGTTTGATTAGGTAATTTCTAATGTTTCCTCCAGATAAACTAGTTCTCTTTATATAAATTATTATTTATATGAAATTCAGTGACTCTAAAAATGCATAAAACCAGGTTTTTCCTCCTTTAATTTCTTCATTCTCCTGAAATTTTAAATATTAAGTAATATTGATTTTTTTTAGTAAAACTAATTTTTCCATAGAAAGTGATAGTGAAAATGACATTTCTTTTCCATGTTATTTCAAATTCTTCATTAGTGGAGTCTCAATGAATGATATTTCATTGTATTAGAATACTAGAGATTTTTACCTTATTTACAACTCGACTATCTTGAGACCCTCATTCTCTAAACCATTGCTTCTTCAGTGCCAATTCATAAAAAAACAAAAATCTTTGTCAGTGTGTTATATTATGTTATTGATGGTGAGAAAAGCATCTTGGTATAGTGGAAGACTCTTTGGCTTCTTAGTCAGAGAGCTGAGATTTTAGATTCAGCTTATTTTTCCAATAACTAACTTTATGACATTGAGGAAGTTTCTTGACCTCTTGGGGCTTTAGTTTTCTCATCTCAAAAATGATGGGACTGTACTAAAATTTGATGATTATATAATCTATTGACTAAAAATAAGAATTCTTTATTTCCTATTTAACTAAAGAACCTCAGCCTTATTCATACAACATGAAGAACACAATATTCTAAGTCAACTGACTATTGACCTGAGGTCATCTTAGCTATACCACTGGATAACTGGATGGTTGATCTGACTGGTGGTATAATCAACCAATCAGTCGACTGTAGTAAGCACCTAAGTTCTGGGGATACAAAAAGAAGCAAAAGGTACCCCATGCCCTCACGGAGCTCACCGTCCAATGGGGGAGACATTCAACAAGCAAATCGTATACAAACAAGCTACATACAGTATATATAGGGAATGATTAATGGAGGGAAGGCCCTAGAATTAAGAGGGATTACGAAAGTGCAGAAAGAGCTAGGTCAGATTTCCTTCCTCTCTCTACTCTTAAAAAGAAACAACAACCTAAAAACCCTGAGTAATTAAATGATCAGAATTAAAGATTTTAAAATAGCATCTAAAATACAAAACTATCTCCTTGCCTTGTATGTTTCTTAATTTTAAATAGCTTCTATGGTGTTTTGGAAAATTATGCCTTCCTTTAGAAAACAATGCCCCCTTAAAGCACATTTTCAAACTCCTTTATTAGTTGACATATTTTTGGATAGGCAGGGAGGGAATTGGTGCTTTGACTATGACCACTAGATATTTGCAAATTAGGGACATCAGCATTTTCAATAATTTTAGTATTTAAAAGCCTGGGAACAATTTGGGTTGGGACTCCAGAATTTTTATTGATGATGAAGTTTTATGGTGTTCCTTCAAGTTGGAAGCAAAATCAGGGAGCTATTTTGATCAAGCCCTCATAGAAGTTTTGTTTTCACCAACCATACCACAGAAACTACTACTTCAGCAGACGTGTTCCACTTCATCTTTGTGAGAGCCAAAGAACATCACATCTCACACTATATAATATGTCTGGATTCCACTTCCAGTGGCCAATGACCCAGATGTATGGTACCAAATTGTCTAGGAAGACTCAAGCTTGAAAATTGAGCCAAATACCTATCACCTTCTCCAGATAAGAAGACAAGATCTGTGTAGTTATTGTTGTAAATTAAGCACATGATTATAATGGAAAAGACCTATGTTCCTTTTTAGTCTTTATTGCTAAAATGCCCTTAGCATGCTTTGTTCACCCAGTGAATAATCTTGATTCTTCTATGACCACAATGTTATCAAATTAAATTGCAAAATATGTTTAAATAGCACCTGTCCCCACACATACACACCTACACCTTAAATGATAGAAGACATGGAAGAAAAACACAGTTACTATATGAATCCATGATTTTCATTTCATACACTGTGAAATAATACTTTGAAGGTGTCTCTTCTCTAGAATTTTACAAGAAAAATTAGATAGCTCATGAATTTTTAGCTGTAATCTGAAACACATATAAATTTACATAAATTGCACTGAATGATTGACTAATGACTTCACTGAAGGTCTTTGAAGAAGAAAGTGGATAAGTACTGAGCTAGAAAATGCATGATTCAAAAAAGATAAACAAAGGGCCTTGGGAACTTTTGTTATAAGAATATTTGTATAGTTTGAATTTTATGAAGAGAAGTTACTTGTTTCTTTTCTTTGGGTACCATGGCAACTAATCCTTAATCATACTCTTATTATTTTATTGCTCATAGTTTTAGTAACTTAACAGGCCATATGCTTATTGTGTTCCCTAGTGTTAACTTATAACTCCACTTTTGTTGAAGTAATCTTGGAAACTTGAAAAGGTCATCATCTTGTATTATACTGAAAATTTCAGTGGGGTGTATGGTTAGATAATTGACTTGCATATACTCCAAAATGGTTAATGATAGCCATGGATATCTTTGGTGGGAATGGGGATGGGGGTGATGGAGTTTGATATAGCATTACAAATCTTTGCTGTCAGAAAACATTAAGTTTCTGTGATGCCAACCTCCCAGTCAAGTATATTTATCTGACTAATAACATTCAAATTTTTTGAAGCTTTCAGATGTTCATTTCTGGGGAACAGATCATGAATATGAATCATAAAGACTTAGCAAACTTAAGAAGTTGAATTTTCATTCTTTAAATCTTGAGAAAGCTCTATTTATTAAATATTACTAACTCAAACTAGCAGCTTAAACTATTTCTCAAACTTTACATTTTATTAACTATACCATTCTGTTGATACAGCACAATTTGCATGTTGGGTTTCACCTTCACTTGTATCTACTTTTAAAATCTTAATTATAGTCTCAAAAATCATCACCTGGGGAAGACCAATTTTTTGAATGTTCTTCTCATTGATCTTTATGGACATTTTTTAAGTTATTGGGAGATAAAAATTATTTTTCTTCAAATAGAAAAAAAATTATAGTTAGTTCTGTACCATTTTGTATTGGATTATTCCACAAAGCACCTAGTCCCATTGGCATGGGGAACAACTTAAAATTTTTGCATTTCCCCAAGGAAACATAAGGGTTAGGGAAGAGAAGAAACAGAAGGATTCTGTCACCCTTTGGGATCTCTGTTACTGGCTTGATACTATGGAAATTTGCCTACAGAGGTAATCCAGTGTTGGCATTATCCCATATCATATCAGGGGAAGAACCCAAAGTAGGAACCAGTCTCAGTCTAACTTTTGAAACCAATAAGAAACATTTTGCCATCAGTAAACCTTAAATAGAAATTGGTGAGAGATCTTTGTTTTCAACATTAACATTCAGAGTTGTTTTTTAAAAAAAAATCTCTGCATTTGCTTGGCTAACTATTATTGAGCACCAGCCCTGAAGTCAGGAAGATCTGAGTTCAAATCCAGCCTCAGACACGTAACACTTACTAGCTGTGTGACCTTGAGCAGGTCACTTAACCCTGGCCTTCCCTTCTCCAAAAAGCAAAATAAATAAATAAAAATAAGTGTTATTGTGATTGCATACATACTCACAATAGAGCTTTCCAGCATGTCTGAAGTTGCATCAGAGAGGTCTAATAGTCTCCACTATTCCTTTAAGGGTAATTTCATTCTTTAAGGAATGTAGAAGTATTATTTTCTATGTTACTGCAAGATGCTCTATCTTAGGGCCATAAAATATGTTGTTAATTTGATGGAAAGCCCTCGAGTTTGCAGGCAGGGATTGCAATTTTCCGTAGCAGGGAATATTTGGAAGACTGCTATTCAAAGGTAATACAAAATCTCGAGGGGTCTTTATGGGAACTACTTTTTAGGGCAAAAAGCATCTCACCGGTGAAAGTGAGGGAGGATGATTTCCAGATGTTGAAATGCTTGTTTTGGCAGCTGCTACAGAAAATTGAAACATGTGTTGGCAGAAAAGCTAGAAAGGAAGTAAAGTACTGATGTAAGAAGCATCAGGCACACGGCAGGCAAGACACGAAGAACATGGAAACTGGTGATGAATGGAAGAGAAAGACAGACAGAAAGAGAGGAGAGAGAGAGACAGAGAGAGAAACACCGAGAGAGACACTGAGACAGAGAAAGAGGAGAGAGACAGAGATAGAGACAGAGACAGAAAGAGAGACAGAGAGACAGAGAGACAGAGAGAGAGA
>NW_027187295.1:8487173-8535877 GCF_028583685.1 Petaurus breviceps papuanus | reverse complement strand
AGAGAGACAGAGAGAGAGAGACAGAGAGACAGAGAGAGAGACAGAGAGAGAGAGAGAGAGAGAGAGAGACAGAGAGAGAGAGAGACAGAGAGACAGAGACAGAGAGAGAGGAGAGAGAAAACAAGGTAGTTAAGAGTAGACAGTGGAAATTTGCTTCTGCCCTGTGATGTATACCTAAAGCCACTTACTGAAGTGAACTCTATGACCTCCTTTCCTTTCCTTTTTAATCCTGAGCTTTTCCAATAGGTTATAAGCTTCTTGGTAACAAGGATTATCTTTTGCCTTTCTTTGTATCCCCGGAATTTAGCATATAGAAGGTATTTAATAAATGCTTCTTTTCTGACTGATAGGAAACAGTTCCTGAAAGAAGCCCAGAGCCTGATAAAATTTGCTGAAATCCTGTATCTAGTATAGGCTTCTTCCTATTGAAATGCCCTCTCCTCTGCAACCACCACCCTTCCCCCAATCCCCCTCCTCATTTTGCTCCTGATCTTCACAGATGTTTAAAACATATGGGGACAAAAATTACTTTTAATGATGTACTGAGATACAGTGGGTCAATGCCAAAAGGAATACTCTAGGAGTTAGGAAGAGCTGGGTTCAAATTCTGCCATTGACATGACGCATACTAGCTATGTGACCATGGAAAAATCATTTAGTTTTTCAGTCTCTCCATTAACATTCTAAGACTCTGAGTTTTAAATAACTTACTGAGCTGAATAGGTAGAGTACTTACATTCTTAAGTACTTACACTCACAGGCTTCGGTCCCAAAGTCCACAAACTATAGGCTATAGTTATAACTATGGGGAATAAATTATTCTTTAAACCAAGAATCAAGACACTTGGTTGGACAAAAGAGTAGTTTTTCCCCCATATAACCTTATAAGTATACAGTTTCCTTTCCTACCCCTCAAAATCAGGACTATCCCAGTAATATATGATATTTAGTTGCTATAGTTAGAAACAATTTTATCCATGTTAATAAAATTGTACAGTTGTTTCTTTCACGCCCATTTGGGGTCTGTGACCCATTTGGGGTTTTCTTGCAAAGATACTAGTGGTTTGCCTTCTCTGTTTCCAGCTTATTTTACAGATGAGGAAATGTAGGCAAACAAGGTTAAGTGATTTGCCCAGGGTCACACAGCCAGTAAGTATCTGAAGCCAGATTTGAATATAGGAAGGACTTCCTGACTTGGCATCTCTCTCTCTCTCTCTCTCTCTTTCTCTTTCCCTCTCTCTCTGTCTCAGTCTCTGCCTCTCTCTCTCTCCCTCCCTCCCCCTATCATTATCATCATCATCATCACAACAACATTGGGAGGTACGTGCTATTATAATCCTTGTCACACAGATAAGGAAACTGAGGCAGAGGTTAAGCAGCCTGCCCAGGGTCACTCAACTATTAAGTGTCTGAGGTAGGATTTGAACTCAGGTTTTTCAAACTCCAGGTCCATGTTTCTAAGCACTGGACCACCTAGTTGCCAGCTCATGGAATGTTAGAGCTGGAAGGAACATTTTAGATGGTTTTATTGTGGAATTTGATCTCTAGAAATATTATAATGGAGTAAAAAGTAGATATGAAGTAAGGAGACTTGGTTTGATTCCTGACTAATGCTGGCTTTGTGATTTTTGGCAAGTCTGAGCCTTTCTGTTTCTTGGTTTCCTCATCTGTAAAATAGGGGAAATATTTCACTGCCTACCTGAGTTGTAAAGAACATTCTTTCTCAACCTTAAGGTGCTATATAATTGCCATTATTGTAATCAGTGTGAGAGTCTCAAATGTAAACTTAAGTTTTCCAATTCCAAATCAGAAATCTTAACCTTGCAATGGATGAGAGGTGTGTGACTTTGTCAAGGGTATCATAGATCTAAAGCTAGACATGACCTCAGAGGTATCTTGTCTAATCCTCTCATCTTACAAATGAGAAAAAAAATCTGGCAGTGTCTTATGTCACATCAGTTTAAGAATCAGGAGTAGGAACCAGAGGCCCAGTGATGGGCTCAAGATGTAACTTGCTCAAGATCCCAGAGTGTCAGTGGCAAGATTTGAACTCAGGTCCTTTGACTCCAGAGCTAGTGTATGCCAGCTCATTCTTACAAAGTTTTTATAAACATGAGAAAGTAGATATGTGAATTGATAATTGCTGATACCTTTTGGGTTATTTTGGTTGAACTATAATAAATATCTTTTTGTAAAATTCATTTGAACTCCTCAGAATTAATTGGACCTTAAATGCTTTTCAGCCTGTCACCTAGATTAGGATGTTTGGAAGTGTAACTGAGTTTGGACAGTTCAAATGAAACTGCCCTTCTAAACTCAATGGGGACTTCTGGGTGAAATAAGATAGCTACAAAGTTAAAATTTTATTTTGCAATGGAAGAAAATCTGTTTGAAATATTTCTATTGATCTGTTGTATTTGTGGGATCTTAATAATATGATTTTAAAACTAAATCTTTGATAATAAGTCAAAGATACAACATACTTGTCTATTTATAGAGGACTTTGTTTTTTAAACTATATTTCATATCTCCACATATCACTTTTTCCATTTTAGGACTTTTGAGAAATTTATAGAAATATTTTGGAGGAAGTGTTTAGACCTAAGATTTCAGTGGTATTGAGGATTCCCAGTGAAGAGATAGTCTATCAACCAGTAGAGGTGGTATATGGTAGAAATAGTTGGTACTTGTTGCTTTTAGCAGCTTTAAATTAATTTGAAATACAGTCTGTCAGCACATTAAAGGTAAATTATGATCTGGAAGATAGATTCTTGGTATGTCTTTATATCAGAGAAAAAAAATTCTATATCCCCAAATATAACCGTTTATGTGGCCACAGAAGAGAAAATATGTATATCCTTGATGGTTACAAGAAGTCACAAAAGAGGAAAAGTCAGCTTGGTTATGGAGATTGGTACAGGAATATTCCTTAGTAATAGGAAAGCCGGCTATGAGCTAGTTGGATTTATATATATCTTCAAAAATGCACAACATTAACTGGCAGCCCACCTCCTTTTTGGAATCACTGCTAGTGCTAGTGAGGGTGTTCCTAACATAGGGGGTCATGGTGATCACTTCAATTTTCTACACCCAAGGAATGGACATATTTGTAGCTCATAGCCTATGCAAGTAATTTTTCTATTTAATAAGTAAATAAGTTTTCTACTTAATAAGAAAATTAACATTTTTTGAAGTTTTATTTCCAAATATGTTTCTCCCCTTCTATCTGGCAAACTGTCTATTATAACCCTCCCCTCCACTGCCAAAAAAGAGAAGAAAAACATATATTAGCAACACTAACCAGAACATTAACCAAAGTGAACAGTATATGCAATGTTCCATACCCTCTGCAAAGAAGGGAGTTGCATTATCTCATCTATTACCTTTGAGGACATGCTTTGTTGCTATAATTGCAGTGTTTAGCTTCATTTTTTCTTGTTATATTTTCCATTTACATTGCAATAGTGATTGTGCATATGCTTTCATGATTCTATTTATTTTAGTTTGCATCAGTTCATATAAATCTTCCCATGGATCTCTGAATTCTTCATATTCACCATGTCTTAATGGTGTAGTAATATTACATTGGATTAATGTGCCACAGTGTTTTTTTTAAGCTATTCACTAATCGGTGGGCATTTACTTTGTTTCTAATTCTTGCTACCATAAAAAGTGATAAAGCTCTTTTAAAACTTTTAATAAATGATGTAACAACCAATACTTATACCTTCTTTAAAGCTTAGAAAGCACTTTATATATAGCATATCAAGTAACCTTCACAGCAAACCTACAAGGTAGGCTGTACAGGTATTCTTATCCTCAGTTTTATACATCAAAAAAGGTAAATGACTTACCTGTGGTCATACAACCAGTAAGTGTCTGAGGGAGCATTTGAATTCAGATAATCTTGATTCCAATTTACCATCTGGACTAATCATTCTCCATCATCATCAATCACAGGAATTTCCCACTTCATTTAACCACTACTTTATAACTTAGAAAAATCACTTAAAAAAAATCTATTTCCCTGTGTGTGAAAATACAAATATTTTCTCCAACAGCTTCTATGAGACTATTAAAATTATTTTAGTTGATTAAAAGAAATGCACTATATAAATGAGATACTGTTATTTTCTGATGTGGTCAACTCCCTCATTCATTCATAGAATTCTCCCATTATAAATAAGACTAAAAGTCTTTATTATAACATTGCTGAATACTTTGGGGGAAAATAATGATGGATGTTCCTGGTCCCTCTACAGAAGAATGGGGATTAAGAAAGAATCTTAAAATAGCCCCAGAGTAAATGAATCCTGATTGGACTTTTTGAGGGGTGACTGAATGGAGCTCTGATCTATAGTCCAGTTCCCTACCTTTTTGGCAATCTTCAACATTCTTCCTAATCACTGTCTATTTTAGGAACTGGGGAATTTTCCTCAGATGAAGAGAGGGAGGTTTTCTGTTATCTATCATAAGGCAGTGCGGGATAACAGAAAAAGTAATGTATCCTGGATAAGAGAACATGGTTTTGTAACCCTAGCTTGCAAGTCTACTTACAACTTTCTTTCCTCTGGGCCTCAGTTTTCTCACCTGTAAAATTAGAGGGCTGGACCATATAAATTCTAAAGTCCTTTCAGCTTCAAATATATGGTTCTTTTTCATATGTACACATATTAAAAATTATTGTATTTTGCCCTATTTTAAAGTAGTTATGTCTTGGTACATGCATGTATGTCACGAGCACTAGGAAACTGGATAAGTTTGACAGATATTTCCTGGGGAATGGGAAGAGTGTAATCTTTGAAGTCTACAGAAGATGAATTCTTTATGAACTACTTTCTCTTCTCCATCAAATGATGAATCCACAAGACAGCTGTTTTTTCTATTTAAATAATTCTCCAAATTCCTACTTACAAAACACATGAAATTAAAAGCAATACATTTGGAAGCACATTGATTTTAATGATTGTATATTTATAGATAAGGTGCTGGCAAACTTTTTTCCCCTTAGGCATCACTTACTAGTAATAAAAGAAAATAAACATACCCACATTACAGTGACACCGATGGATGAGGGTGCTGCTGGAGACTGATATATATCACTCAACAAAAAATCAGAACAGCTGCTTCTAATTAACTGGAATTGTAGAAGAAATGAGGGATGCTTTGTCTGAAGAAGTGATGACTTGGGGGTCACAGGAACATGATCTCCAGGTTTTCAAGTATTTGAAAAAATTTTACATGGAAGAGGGATTTGACTTGCTCTACTTTTCTCTAGAAGGTGGTACTAGGTCCAACAAGTAAAAAAAAGTAGGCATTTATTAAGCCCTTTTAATGTGCCATGCTCTGAGCTAAGCACTAGAAATGCTAAAAGGATTAGACTAAAAGGTCCTCATTCTCAAGGAGCTCACACTATTGGGAAGATAACACATAAAAGAAAGTTCAGTGACATAGCAAGAAGTCTTAAGAATGTAATGTAGGGCAAATGGCAAGTCCTAGAGGCAATTAGGTTACAGTGGGTAGAAGTTATAGAGAGACACATTAAAGGTCATTGTAAAGAGATGGTACTTGGTATGATGTCATGATGGAGATGATGATGAAGTTGGAACCAAGCAGAATAGCTGGTGATAAATGAAGACAGAGGTGGGCTTTTGAGCCTTCTAATTTGGAGGCTATGGAAAGAGATTTTTTCAGCCTAGCTCTTGACCCCTCCAATCAGACAGAAGGGCAGAAGCAATTGAGGGTACCAATGAGGTATGAGTACCAAAGCTGAAACAATCTCCATGATGATAGATTTCCTAGTGATGAGATTAAATACTCATGAGTTTATCTTGGGGGGTCATGATGAAAATGATGATGAAGTTGAAAGCAAAACTAGTTGTTTCTGGTGGTAATGATGCCACTGCTTTGCTGCCTAGAGCACTACTCACTATCAAATCCATATAGCATCCCATGGTCTGCTCAACCGTTTTTCCTCCATAAAACCTTAGAAACTCTATTTTCTAATTGGTCCCTGAGGGACCTAAAGAATTCCTACAGAAGGTCTCTACCTATACACTTTATGTCTCTAGAATAGACCTTTCAGAGAAACCCCATGAATTATAATAAATTTCTCCACTCCACCACCCCCATTCTCTGTGACCTAATGACACTGGCCCACTTGCTGTTGCTCACACACAACAATCCAATTCTTGATTCTGGGCATTTTCACTGGCTGGCCCCTATAACTAAAACATACCCTCTCTCTCTCCTCACCTCTATCTCCTGGCTTCTCTGACTTTCTAAGTCTCAGCTCAAGTCTCATCTTAAAGATGCTCAGTTCTCCTTAATCTTGGTGCCTCCCCTCTGAGATTGTTCCACTTACCCTCTATACAATACTGTGCCTATGCAATTCTTTTTTTTTTGCCTTTTGGAGGGCAATTGGGGTTAAGTAACTTGCCAAAGGTTACACGGCTAGTGTATTTGTGTGGGTGTTAAGTGTCTGAGGCCGGAACCGAACTCCAGTCCTCCTGACTCTGGGGCCGGCACTTTACTCACTGTGCCACCTAGCTGCCCAGTGTCTATGCAATTCTTTGCCTGTTGTCTCCCACGTTAGATACTGAGCTCCTGGAGAGCAGGGGGTATTTTTTCTGTTTCTTTGTATTCCAAGTGCTTAGCACAGTTTCTGGCACATAGTGGGCACTTAGTAAATTCTTGTTGACTTATCTTGGACAAGTACTGGATTGAATTCCTGTATACAGGAAAGTGACAATATTCATATGAAAAATTTAAAACATCTAAATGTGTCACCATAAAGAAACCTCAGGATTTTTCCTTTAAAGCATCTGGTTTTGAGTAGAACTTTGCCAGCTTAGCAAAAATATATCATAAAGTGGCAGAATGAATTAACCTAATATAAAAATATTTTCATTTCCATTGAAATATTTACAAATATCTGACAAGGGTTTTATATTAATAGAGCTAATGCTATAATATAGATGAGCAACCCACTCTGCATATTAGAAATGATGAACTATGAAGAAGCTAGGGTAGCCAGAATGAGGCATAACCAGGAGACAGCCCACATCTTTCACTAGCACCCATGAAAAACCAGAGTACGTGGAGGAAGTCCCTTGCACGCTGGGTGGGGGATTAACGGGAGGCCTCAGATAAGAGTTGCACAGAATGGGAAGCTAGAGTTAGGCTACAATCTGTATCACTGGAGAAAATATCTACATCAATGAAATTACAGAGTACTGTTGATATAAAGTGGCCTGTTTGTGATAATATTTAGCCAGTGGGTGACTTCTTTACTCTCTGTCTAGTTTAGTTTGATAGAGATAAAGATACTTTGCCTTTCTGTTTGCTATACCTGGATGTCATAAATGCAATTAATCAAATCTTCAAATTAAATTAATTTTAAAAATTAAAAAGAAGCACAAAAGCACATGGCCATGGTTTATACTATTTAGAATTGTGTAACTGATATTAAGAAACTCATTTTGGGATATGAAGTGAATATGAGTCCATACTGTTTTTTAGTTTAATTGTCCTTTTGATTGCTATAATAAAACAATTTCTTAGAAGTTGATCAGATTTGATTTTTTAAATTGTTTTATATTTTTCATCTTGAATATTTAAACCTATGTGGCTAGAGTTTGATGTCATTATTATATATAAGTAGTTGAGCTATGTAAGTAGATGGCTGTTGTTGAGTCATTCGGCTGTGTCTAACTCTTCATGATCCCATGGACCATAGCATGTCAGGCCCTTCTATCCTATGCTGTCTCTCCAAGTCTGTGTTCATGTTCATTGTTTCCACAACATTATCCATCCATCTCATCCTTTACCATCCTTTTTTTCTTTTAATCTTTCCCAGCATCAAGGTCTTTTCTAATGAATCCCTTTGCCTTGTTATGTGACCGAAGTATTGAAGCTTTCTTCAGCTTCAGTATTTAACCTTCTAGGAAATAGCTTGAATTAATTTATTTAAATATTAACTAATTTCATCTTCTTTCTGTCCGAGGGACTCTCAAAAATCTTCTCCAGCACCATAATTTGAAAGCATCAGTTCTGTGTTACTCAACTTTACTTATAATGCTCTCACAGCCATACATTTTGTGCCACCTACCTGCCCTTTGTTGTTGGTCAGTCATTTCAGTCATGTATTACTCTTCATGACCCTATTTGGGGTTTTCTTGTCAAAGATTAGTGGTTTGCCATTTCTTCCCCCAGTTCATTTTGTATATGAGGAAACTAAAGCAAACAGGTTTAAGTGACTTGCCCAGAATCACATAGCTAATAAGTGTCTGGGGCCAGATTTGAACTCAGTAAGATGAGTCTTTCTGACTCCAGACCTGGTATTTTATCCACTGTGCTACCTGGCTTCACCTAGTAAGTAGTTTGGCTCTAAATAATGATACCTGTGGGCCTATTTTGGGACTTCCCTAAGACCCATGGGATATGATCCAAGTTGGACCCACCATAGATGGAATTCCAAATGACATTGATGTTTATTTGGCAGGTGTCTGCATGATGCCAAAAATAACCAATTGAAAATGAAAAACATGGGGTGGCCAGGTAGCACAGTGAGTAAGAGCACCGGCTCCAGTGTCGGGATGATCTGGGGATCAAATCCGGGCTCAGATACTTAGCACCACACCCAGAAATAACTGGCTGTGTAACCTTGAGCAAGTTACTTAACCCTGATTGCTTAAAAAAAAAAGAAAGAAAAAAAAGAAAATGAAAAAACAAATGTCAAACTAGTTATTTAGTGTCCTAAAAATTCATGCCCTGTTCCCCAACAACCAGTACAGTGGTTTACCTTTAAAAATGTTATTTTTGACTAAACTCATTTTTAAATATACCAAAAGCTAGTGTTGATGTGTTCTTAGATATTTTCAATTTCATATTTAGAAAAAAATCAATGCCCAGTGGTTGTTATAGTTTTTATTAGGGATAGGGATTGGACCTGTGATTTCATTGATAACAGAAGATACCTGGAAGAGGAAACTTTCTCTACCAAATTAAGTCAGCCCTTCTTTTAGTTTTAGAAATTTGCCTAGGATACTGAGAGGTTGTGTGACAAGTTCACAAAGATTAGCAGGGGTTTGCTGGCATCTACTTGAACCTGATTTTGGGAGTTGATTGTTAAATTTTCAGTATGAGCATTTATACCATAGAATTTAGAACCACTACAAATCGGGGCTTGATATTGTTTTGTTGATTATCTAGACTTAAGAAAGTGATGGAAAAAATATTAATTATACAGTTCAAACTTAAAATGTGTCTGTGTACATTATTTTTTCTAGAGAGCTGGATGGTAAACATTTGCTGTCATGCCTCTGCACAGTTGTATAAAAGACATCACTTGAATTCAGGTTTTCCTGACTTTAAGAGTAGCTCTGTATTCTCTACAGCATAATTCCTCTCAATAAACTTCACTATTGCTACAAAATAAAACAATTTTTTTCTTTTATGTAGACCTCTAAGGCAAGTGAGTGCATCTGGTCATTTCAAAGTTAATATGGTAAATATATGTGGTCTTTAACTAAATAGTAAACTTTTGTGAAATAGACATATCTATTTAAAATATAACATAAGCATTTGTATATAAAATCAGTAACATTCTCGCTACCTTTTCAAAAGTTGGGCAAAATTCCCCTTTTTTTCAGCCTGGTTATTTAAATCAATTAATTGAACATTTAGTAGTTTCTGTAATGTTCAAGGCACCATGGTAGAAACCTAGGGGGGAGGGGGAGTGTAAAGTAAAAAGCTGTGCTCTTAGCATTATAACTAGAATTGGAAGGGCTCATCATCTAGTTCAACCTACTCATTTGATAGTTGAGATAACTGTGCCCAATGTCACATTTTTACATTCTGTCCTTTCTAAAGAAAAATATGGCCCCTATTGGAACTTCACTGAATGTTATTTGGAGTTCTGTATATGCTGAGTCTACCTTGGATGATATTCCCTGGGCCTTAGTTCTTGAAGTAGTGAAGTAGACCCAAGGGCATCATGATTTAGAGTATAACTAACTACTTCCATAGGAAAACAAAACAAACAAACAAATAAATGGATGGGAAGGTCTTTATCTAGACTATGATATGTACTCTACAGACAACCTATAGAACTGGTTCAACTGGTCCATAATGGTCCAAAATGTAATATTTTGGACAGATCCAGTATGTAGATTATGATAGAACACCGGGTTCAGAATTGGAAAGGGTAGGGATAGCAGGCTGCATTTCTTTTGGAAATTATTCCTTGCTTTGACCCCTGAGACTTGTCCTTGAAATAAAGACCCCTCTTTTTAGCATTGTATGCACCTATTGATGCTATGTGAATGCAGACCATATAGTGTCACTTTTGGAAGAATTAAATTTGTGGTGAAGGGCAATGGAGAAGCACATTATGAAAATGAGCAGGCTTCATATTACTGTCACATTCATAATTCTTCCTATTGCCACTGAAGAATTATGAAAGAGAAGTGGCATAAAGGATATCATCAGAGATATGTGTGCCCTGAAAGGAAGGTGTTCTGGTCACATGTTGAGAATGAGAGATAAGTAATGGAAAGCTCTTCATTAATGTGCACACCTTGTCAAATGATGGAGAGGAAGTGCCTTGGCATATTGTTTGACTCCCCTGATTTGCCAGAGGATATAAACGAGAATGGGTTGGAGGCCTCAACCATTAGAGAGGCACCTCATCAGTGAACTCACAGATTTACAGAAGTATCCAGGGCATTTCATTGGCTGGTGACTTTATTCTATATTCTTAACAACTCATCTTGGAAGAAAAATAAGAGACTTCCAAGACTTTTGAGGGCTTTTCATTAAAAAGTTAAGAAAATACAAAGAAGATTTGTTTGTTTTCTTATCAAAATAGAAACCACAGTAATGATAGGTCATAGGAACACTGACAATCCAAAGTGTCATCTTACACCATATCAAAGAGTTTAAAAAAGAGACATACTAATTTATCTTACAGAAATATATTCCATGGATATTTTCTTTTGACTTCATAATGCTAGAATGAAGTTTCTTTGGTTGGGCTGTAAGGAGAATTGTCCTCCTGCTCAGAGCACTTACCATGTGCATAGCTGAAATAGATTTGCTTTTGTGCACTAATATGTGACAGTTAGCGTGTCTATTATTCTTTTCAAGCCTTCTTTTGCTTGCTGGACAAATACCATTTTGGATTTCAATTTATTGCCTTTTGAGTTATCTCCAAAACACAATGGCAACAAAGAAGACAATGACAACAGTTAGTTTCTGAACAATTGGCTCTTTTCAGTGAAACATGTTCCACAGGAGTGCCTGCTAGTTTGATTTTAGAAAGAACTCACATCACACAGGAATTTCTGCCAGTACTGAGTGAGGGTTCCTTTTCTGTATTGACCTCATGCATAATTACATAAATTAGAGCAAACCATAACAACTGAGTGCACACATAAAATATACTTCATAGAGGAATTTTAAAGAGCTTGCATTGCATTAAGGCTGAAATTACATAGCTATAGAGCACATATCTCATTTATGAAAAGCATATGTTTAAGTGTCTCCTAAGGCTCTGCAAAGAACTCTAAATAAAATGTTCTATTTTAATCAGAATTACTGTGAAGTTTGTCCCTTAAAAGTCTTGACTAGGCAACAGTAAGGGCGCAATAGAATGCCAATGCCCTTATTCAGAATGTAACTGGATTAAAGAAAAGAATGTCTAATACCAGGGTACTGACCTAGTTAAAAATCATTAGAAACAGATAAAGTAAAAGGGTTTTATATATGTCTAATGTATGGCAGTCACTTGAGAAAAGTCATACCATTGAATGAAATTCTGTTTTCTTTTTTTTTTTTCTCAATTTTGTGTTGCCATAGCTTGTTCATGGTTAGTGGAGTCCATAATTTGATTTATCATTTTATAGAAGTCACTTCAAATTCCTACTTTTCCTTGATATCATCCCCCACTGTCTTCTCCTTTGCTCTAGTCTTTCATAAAGAAGTGGCCTCTTCTCCTTGACAAGCGTGATATTTGATCCTGTCTGTTTGATCCCATCTCCTCCCATGTCCTTCAGCAACTTGCCCTAGCAGTCATTCTCCCTTTCTTTAATTTTTGGTCTCTATTTACTAGCTCCTTTCCCCAAGGTGCTAATGCCCTGATCCACCTATTCCCTAAAAAAATATTGTATATGTTTTTGTATCTAATCACAAGTGTATCACTTGCTTTCAATAGTGTGTAAGCTTTGTGAGGGGAGGGACTAATATTTCTCTCTTATCACCACCAGCTACTAGCACAGTGCCTGGCAGTTATCATGTGCTTAATAAATATTTGGCGAATGAACAAATGAGTACAATAAAACTCTATTTTGTTCCCTTTCTTTTTAGTTAGGATCATTATTTTTATGACTCAGTAGCTTTATGGGGAGAACAAGAACTAGATTTGAACCATTGGAGCTGAGTCTAGATCCTGGTTCTTCCACCTGATGGCTGTGTGACCTTAAATAAGTCATTTAATCTTTTGGAACCTTAAATTTCTCATCTATAAAATATGAATAATTATAGTTATCCTCTAAATTTCACTAATTTGCACTAAAATTTAACATCTCACTCCCTTGTTGTAAGGAAAGCACCTTGAGAACTTTAGAATGTTGATGTTAACATTTATTATTTTTATAAAATCCACTGGACCTCTAAAAATTAATTTTGCTGCCTAGATACCTAATAAAATCATCCTGTACTGAAAAGCAGATGCAATTTAGACATTATGACCTCTCAAATAAGTTGAAGTTAAATAGAAAATGTTTTGGAGGGCTGGGGAGGGCATAATTTTAGTTATTCTTTTCAATTTATCACAATATACTATCCACATGGTAATATTAAACAGAACCTAAAATATAGTTTTAAATTTGTTAATGCATTACATACAAAAAGTTCACTAAACAAACTGTATAACCTTATGTAGTGAGATCATGATTTTCTATCTATAATTTATAATTTTCTATTTAAAGATACATCCATTGATTCATATCTATTGTTTCTTTTATCTAAACAAATTCTACACACATGAAAAAACATCTCCCCCATCCCCTAATCCAGGGTGACTCAGTTTTTAAAAGAATTTTGGCATGGAACCCATTAAAGGCTTTTTACAAGTCTAAACTACACCAACTTTATCTCTCTTGTTCACATGTTTATGTGTTCCCTTAGAGAATTCTAGTAGATTAAGTAAGCATGATTTCCCCTAAAAGGAACCATGTGGCTGGAATGGATTATATTTCATTAAACATTTGGTAACTCCACACTTTGTTGAAGAGTTTATCAGGCATTCTGCTTTAGAAATGAATTTATAGTTTCCTGGGTTTCTTTTGACCAAGGTTTCTTATGAACAGGATCTGTATTGTCAGCCTGCTGGAGTGTCTGATACACTGGCGATTTTTAATGACACTTAAACATTTTAACCAAAATGCCACATTTCATCCTTGTCTTCTTTTTGACCTAATGGGGTTTACATCAACCTGTCCTTATTATTTATCTACATCTATTTTGTCCCTGAAACCTAAACTGCCATAGACCTAGTGGATGATGTCTGTTTGATCCAAAAAATAACAATAAAAAAGAAAATCAAAAGCAAAGCAAACAAATTGAACAAAAACGTCTTGGGAATGGGTATCAGTATCTTGAAAGTGCAAGACCAAGAGAAAAATTAATATAGTTTGATCCATAGCTCAAATTGATTGTGGTTTTCCAAAAGAATGTTTTAATTTCTAGACTATCTGCTGTTGCGTTTGATCACTTCCCTTTTATCCTCATACTTGTATTTTGTGTTAGTCCTCTTTCCTGAAAGTAAATTGGTCACTACATTATTATTTTCTTTGGTTTACCTTCTCTTTTTTGTCACCTTTATTCAGTGGTTCATTAACAATAGATTCTGTGCAATGTCCAGGACTAAAAAATCAAATAAACAAAAGACACCCCTGCCTCCCCACAAAGAAAAACCCCACAAACAAAGCTACTACATATTTTTCTGTTGGCTCTAAAATAAAATAACTTGCTCTCTAAAGTAGCCTAATAGACATCTTTTTTAATGTAATAATCATATCATCAAATATGTATTCTGTCAATGTAATAGAGATGTGAAGTTTCTTTGTTACTACCGCTTGTTCAATCTCCAGTCTCATTTTGTTTTAGCATATTCTTAATTAATCTACCATTGTTATTCAGATTTGGACTTTCTACCTGAGGGAATTCTCTTGACATTTTTCTAGTGTTTCTTCTGTTTATGGATGAAAGACAAGAATTTGACTCCATAAAAAAAGAGCTTAATGAAGATTTTGTTTCATTCAAAATTAACAAAAAGTGGTGTGGCAATAGTTTTTTGTAAAAGTAATTAATTTGTCTTATGTGTCACCATGGACCAAAAAACACACAAAGAAATACGTCACCTTCTGGAAACTTTCTGGTTGGCCTCTTCCCACTTAATGAAGCTAGTCAGCTGCTGGGACCATTCTCAAAGTCTTTCCAGCTGGAGAGAACTTGTCAGAGCTCAGATGGTACAGACTTTAAGAACTTAGGGTCGCCTATGAACCCCAGTGAATTTTGGGAATAAGATGAGGAAGAGAGAAAAGGGGGGTTGGTAATGTAACAGGGGTAGGAGAGTGATAAAGGGACAGCTTAAGTTTAGCAATGGTACCCATGACATTTTCTTTTTTTTTTTTCAAATAGGAAAGCCTCTAGTAAAACGAATTAATACTCCATATGGGATTTGTAGACAATTCCACAAGATAAAAAGGCATGGGTGGGACATTCCAATTGGAGGGAATACCCACGTTAGTGCACACAGGTCATTTGAAGCATTGAATATGTTATTAGCTAGGCAGAACTATATATGGAATACTAAACTTGGAGTCAGGTAGGTGTGAGTTTGATTCCTGCCTCTGATTCTCTAGGGTGTGTGTGACACTGGGCAAGTCACTTAACATCTCTATGTCTCAGTTTTTTCACCTGTAAAAAGGGGTCAGAATTCCACCCACATCACAGGATGTTATAAGGATGAAATGATGTAGCGTATACCTGAGCACTTTAGTAGAAGCCTACAATTACTATTAATAGCTAACATTTCTAGGTTTGCAAAGTGTTTTACCTATACCATTTCACTCCGAGATAGAGGAAACTGAGGTGCAAAGAGGTAAAATGACTTGACCAGGGGGGTGTAGCTAGTATCCGAGGTAGGATTTGAACTCAGATCTTCTTGACTTTAGATCCACGGCTCTATCAACTGTGGCACCTAATTGCCATAATAATCTAAGAAAGCTTTGTTAGGTTTAAAAATGTTTTCCTTAGAATATATTTTATATATACACATGTATTTTCATTCACTAGCTTTCAACTTCGTGTCCTTAGAGCAGGCAGATTCTAGTACCTCAGCTAATTTGTATTCTTTTGAGTCATCCAGATAAGATTGAGGTAAAAAAAAAGTTTAATTTTCTAATTTTAAATAGCTGATAAAGGCAGTTGCATCCCTTTCTCTCCCCCAGCTTCCTTCTGTAAAGGTTTACTTTAGCAGAAACTTAAAAGTATTACTTTTAGTCTCCTAACCACTTACCAAGCAGGAGAAAGTTAAGCAGGTAAAATTATATACTAAACAGACCTGAATTGTGGCTTTCATCTTGGTGTCCTATTGGATGTTTCCATTCATCCATCTCTCTTTTGATACTTAATTCTTAAGAGAATTCGATTCTTAATCTGTTAATTCTTAAGGGAATATTTAAGGATTTCTAGCTTTCTTGGCTTCAAAACTTTCAGAACTCTTGCATCATAGCAGCATAGTTTCTCACAGTGGAAAAATGCCTTTGAGAGTCAGTACCCCTTCTTCTTAAACATCTGCTCTGCAGATGAGAAATGCAGCATTCTTTTCCTCCCTTCACCCTTGATATTTGGGACACTTTTACATGCAGCTCAAGCTGGGTGACCCTAATGTATCTCCCCTTGTTATAGTGTCAGGTTGCTTATGATGGAATTTTAGCATCTCATTTTTTAAAAGACTGGCTATGATATAAATGGGGGACAGCAGGGGCATCTTGCCATAGTGAGGCTGTTGGTTCACATTCCGTCTCTTCCACAAGGTTTTTGTAACATGGGGGAGTTAGGTAACATCACAGTGTCCCAGAAAACTCTCTAAGATTGATCTTGATTAGTGCATGGAGTTTCCTCATTGGAAGTTTCCCACAATGATAAAATCCCAGGTCCAGACTAATAGTGAAGCATCATAATTATTATACAACTTTCAGACTCTAACCTTGTGCTAGGGAATCCTTTTTTCTACTTATTTCAAAATGACTCATCTTCTGAAATAAACTGACTCCTCAATTTCAGCATATGTTGAGCTCTTTCTCCTTTTATTGTTTGTAGCTCTCAACTTGACTTGTGTGAAGTTAAAAGTGGAAAGAGTGATAGCTGTATTGTTGGAAGAGAGCTGAGTTTGAGTTCTGGCTATGTGATTTCTGACGCTACATTAATATGTAACCTTGCTGAACTTCATTGTCCTTTCCTCTAAAATGACGAGATTTTTAGCATATATATGGATTGAAAATATGGTACAGGGGCTAGAGACCCACTCTTAGAATCTCTGCATGTTTTTTTTTAAAGGCAGATAGGTGGCATAGAGAAAGGAGCAATAGACTTGGAGTCAGGAAGACTCAAATCCTGCCTCAGACACTATGTGACCCTGGACAAGTCATTGGACCTCTCTCATTTGTAACTCCCTTATCTTAAAATGATGAGGTTTGAGTCAGTGCCTCTACATTCCCTTCCAATTCTAAATCTACTGTGTTTCCCCGATAATAAGACACTGTCTTATTAAATTTTTTTTGGACAGAAAAACACCAGAGGGCTTATTTTCAGGGGAGGGCTTATTTTAATGAACATTGACAGCAATTTTAATAAACAGGTAAATGTGAACAAAAAAATGTACCTTTATTCAATAAGCAAATCACTGGGGAAGAACAGGATGACGCGCTCACTCCTGCAGCTCTGATTGGATGCAGCTCGGAGCGCCACGTGCGTTTCACGGGGGGGGGGGGGGACGATGCATATAGAGGGTACCGTAATGTAGCGTGTAGCGCAGGGGATCACCTTCACTACAGTAGCAATCTCAATAGGGCTTATTTTAGGGGGAGGGCTTATTTTAGAGGAATCTTACACAGTAAGGGGAGGGCTTATTTTCGGGATGGGTCTTATTATCGGGGAAACACGGTATGATTTTATCATCTAAAAACCTGGGTTCAAGTGCCTCCTCTGAAGCATACTTATCATGGGCAAGTCAATCAACCTCTTCGTGCCCCATTTAATTCTTTAAGGACATCAGTTGTTCATCCTCAATCATTTCCATTCCCTCCAACCAGTGAAATTACACATCTGGACCACCAACATTGCAGGATTATTTGGAGTAAAGCCCCTTTTAAACTTTAATGCACAATATTCACAGTCATCTTTTGTTGTACACTTACAAATAGATTCACAGTGTCTGGATGAAGTAATTAAGTATTAATAGCTAATTAATAATTAATTGATGAAGAAAGTAATTAACCGTGACTATATGAAACAGCTTGTGTCAGGCTAGCCCCTGGGGCCTTCTTCGAAAGTTCATGTGGGGTGGAGGATTTACATTAAACTTTGAAAGATGGAAACAACATAGCTTAATGGAACAGTCAGTTCTCTGGGAATAATCAAGATTTCTGTTGTTCTTGAGCCATATTGCGTGCAACCTGCAAGTGTGGCCTTATTCAGGTTTAAATGTAATTAGGAAATAGCCAGTGGATAAATAAAAATGCAATAGCACACAATTAATGGCAATATGTGGTCTTCTAAGTCAACATCCAACCTGCAGGGATCCTTATGTATGATTTAGTGAAGGCTGATTGTATTTGAGTTTAATGTTTTTCAGCTGTATCTGACTCTTTGTGACCTCCCTTCTCTAGCTCACTTTACAAATGAGGAAACTCAGGAAAACATGGTTAAGTGACTTGCCTAAGGTCACATAGTACTAAGTGACTGAAGCCAGATTTGTACTCATGAAGATGAGCCTTCCTGACTCCAGGTCAGGCACATTATCCACTGTGCCACCTACCTGCCCCCATCTGAGTCTGATACTACTGGTCTAGAGGTGCTGATTCAGAGCAAAGGAGCAATAGGAGATGATTTTTGTGAGATCTGGGGTGGATGGAGGAGCAAATGACAAAAACCTTTTGAATCTTAGCCTTAGGAGTTTGGTGTTAAGCCCAAAGGCAATTCGAAGTAGAGATCTGAGGAAGGTGACATGGTTAAGGTGATATCTGTGGGAAAAGCTTTAGTAGCTTCATTTTATATGGAACAGAGGGAAAGAGTTTAGCAAAACAGGATTTCAGGAAGAGGCCTCCGGTATTAGGTGCAGAAAGGAATGTGGGGAATAGGGAGTGAGACAGATACAATCAAAACAACAAAATTTATTAAGCACTGATAAATGCCAAGCACTGTGCCAAATCCTGGAGAGAGGAATATAAGGAACAGAAAGTCTCTTCCCTAAAGGAGTTTACAATCTAATGGGACTGAAAAGTAGGGGGTAGAGGGGCAGGGGTGGAAGTCAGGAGAGTTACAAGCAGACCTAGGAGGGGAATGCAGTATGGCCGGCCTAGGTCTCTCACTAAAATGGCCCAGGAAGGAACTTACTAATATGGGAGAAGAAAGCTGTTCTAGGATGAGAAAACTCCAAATAGTGAGGAAAATTCCAAGGTGAGAAGGCAACTGAGGAATGGAAATGCACTCCAGTGAGTCACAAGCAGAGCTGGGGGGTGGAATGTAGGGGTGGAGAATGAAGTATATGTGATATACAGAAAAGGAATCACACAATTTGATGATTGACTATATGTTGAAGTTTATAAAAAGAATTAGAATAAAATGACTTGTAGGTGAGGAAAGGGGATGACATTTCAAAGTTTTTATTATTCTATTCTATCCCTTCAAAACAATTATCTTGTCCCTTCACTGTTCCTAAATTTGTGTGATTTGTTATTCAGTCAACAAGGTTTTTGACTTTTACCCTACTTTCATAATGGTTTACAAACATACTGTATTGGTAACTTGAAGTTAACAGCACTAGAGGGAAAAAGTTGTTTATAGTTCTGTTCTTTTGTTATTTTAAGAGTCTAAATACTGAATGTATAAGGGTATATTAGAAGACTCACATTTTTTGTCCAAGGTCATACTTTAAATCTAGGGTAGAAAATTAAATAAGAGATGCCGTTGGTGTTATCCAAATGGAGATTTTTAAACAGAAAATTCTTAAATGAAGAGATCTGCTATTAACAGCTAGAATGCTGCTCTAGTCAGCTTTGTCTTGACAGGGCAAGAATGTCATATTACAAATCTTTGTGATTTCTTTTGATTTAAATGTTCTCCTCACTTGTACATTCAAGTACATTTACATCATGTCATTCAATTATCCATTTATATAAAAGAATTTCCATTGAGAAATAGCTTTCATTATGTTATGAATGCTCAAAAGTCAAAAAATGTGTCGACTGAAAACTTACAGAAACCTTCAGAAGTGACTTGCCAACTTAGAACAAATTGGTAGTCACATTATCATTGTATTAGTAGACAAATAATGGCATGACATCCTATGGATACTGATGTCCTTTGTCAAGCGAAGCTTCAGTCATTTGATGGAAGCTGTTGTGTGATAATTGTGTCTGCGTGATTCCAAAAGATGTGTGTATTTCCAAACATCTGAATGCTTGGCTTCATGTAGATGAAATGTTGGGGTGACTGACTGAACTTTTCATCTTTCATCAAGATGTTTTAGCTTTAAACAGACATTCCACTATCTTTTGGTTCACAAATTTATTTTTCAGTCCAGTTATCTGTGAATATTAGAAAGTCAGAATCATAAATATTTAGCCTTGGGCTTGTCACTAATTAGCTGTGTGAGACACACTCTCAATCTCAATTTCTTAATCTAGGAAATATGGGCATTGGATTAAAATGATTGAAATGAGATGAAGAGCTGGAAGCAGTTTGAGAGAGGAAGTTCAACCCTTTGATTTTATGAATGAGGAAACTCAGACCCATAAAATGTAAGGAATCTTCTTGATCTGAGAAGAATAGTAAATAGTGAGACCTGAACCTAATTCTTTGACTCCACAGTCAATTCAAAGCCTCTCTACTGGCTGTGCTGCCCCTCATACTTAAGATTTTAATGACTGAATTCCATTTCTACATCTAGAACACCAAGCCACTTGTATGAACTCTACAATTCAACATGCAGTTTTCTTTGAAATGCTTTAAACTATTGCTGAATAACAATTTACCATTGTCATTTGGGACATGGGAGCCATCATTGACATTTCTTTATTAGACCATTTCTTATGTCTGTGGTGATCTTGGTCATAAATATGTGAAGGTAGTAGTAGTTTCAGAAGATAAGAGCTGTGTTGATAAATCAATTCTTAAGTATTTTTGAGTAGTGATGAGTATTCAAAAATAGGAAATATAAAACATGAATCTCATCACTATTGAGAGACAAAAATGTGTGAAAATCTGTATATATTAAAAATGTTCAATTTTCTGGTGAAATAACCCCAGAGTAGAGAGAGATTAACATGTAATCAGAGGCATCAAGAAAGCTTTCCTGTCTTCTGTTTTTCTGGCTTTGCACAGATTATCCTTCATGACTGGAATATATTGGCTCCTCATTTCTGCCTCTTACAATCCCCAGCTTCTTTTCTCACCTCAGCTGGCATCTTTTACATAAGATCTGTCTTTGTTCTCCAAGCTATTACCCCTTCCCCCCTTACTTTGTAGTTAGGCTAACAGAATCATTATTTTAGAGCTACAAGGCATTTCAGAAGCCATTTAGTCTAACCCCTTTATTTTATAGACAGGTAAACTGAGGACTAGAGAAGTTAAGTAACCAAGACTAAGGTCCCCAAATTAGTAAGTGGTGAGAGGTGAGATTTGAACAGGGGCTCTGACTATTAATATTGTATTTACTTCTCTGTGGGCATATTCTTTCATCCCAGCCTCTTTGCCTACTCCCCAAAGTCCTTGAAGGCAGGTACTCTCATTTTTAATTTTACAGTTTCTATATATAGTAGGTACTTAATAAATGTTGAATGAATGATGAATATAGTGGATTTGACTGGGGGTAGAATATAAATTGCTTGAGGGCAGGGACTCAAAAAAATAAACTCAAAAGTATTACTGATATGAATTGATGCAGTCAAGTGCCTTAGGGGTGCTGCAGAGAGTCTTAATGTCCTGATCATTTAATGGCTCCTCAGAAGAAGGTGACAGAAGTTCCTTTCCTGTTATTCTATTTTGTTTATCCTGTAATTTAAGTCCAATGAACCACGTCTCTTGTTACTGTAGATTATCATCACCAAATTAATCAGGCATCCACTCTGGGTTCTAGATTGTCTACAAAGTAGTTCCCTTTGAGAATTTGGAACTCTTCCACAAAACTGGCCAGGCAGGTCTCTGGGATGCCTGGTTTCTAGCAATTTCTAGAGAATTATTCCTCCCCTCTGTTTTGAAAGCATAAAAAATGCAGGGTGGCCTGCAGAGGTTGGAGAAAGCTCACTGTGGTAGTTCAACCTCAGCTCTAAGAAGCTGTCATTTAAAGTCCAACCCCTTTCATCTGATTTTGAGAAAATAGTGACATTCTTTCATTCTGTTCTAGATGAAAATCAATGGCATAATTATAATTAGCATTTATGCAGTGTTTTCGTATTTGCAAAGTACTTTATAAATCTTATTTTTGTCCTCACAACAGCCTTGGGGGGTAGGTATTATTATTATCCCCATTTTACAGATGAGGAAACTGAGGCAGAGTGGGGTTAAGTTAGTCACCCAGGGTCACACATGTGGAAAATATTTGAGTATCAGTTTTCCTAATGCCAGGTCCAGCCCTTTAGCTACTTTACTACCTAACTGCTTCCAACCTGATCAATTTACCAAATGCCTGCCATATACCAGGCATGCTAGACATTGGGGCTACGAAGACAGTAAATGAAACAACCTCTGCTTTCAAGGAGTAGACATTCTAGTGGAATATATAGAAAACATATGGGGAAGGGGTGGGGGAGAAAGCCCATATTGTGGTTATTTTGCAAGGATTGCATCATCTTCACCAAACACTGAAAACTATATACAGTAAATTAGGTCTTCAACATGAAATATTTTATAAATGCAGATGCAAAATTGGACTGCTATGAAATAAGCTGACAAAAAACCCAAACTATTTTGTCCATTTAAAAAAATTTGTCCCTTCTCAGATGCTTAAAAAATTACTGTATTCTAACCCAAAGCTGTATTTAGGAATTTTTGTGATTTAGGTAATTATCTCAAAATTCTCTGGGAGAAAATGGCCTTGAGATTGGGGAGAAGTAGAGATAGAGAGAAAACTCACTCCATTCTACCATCTGGTAGTCTCTTAATTTAATTAATTATTATTGATGGTTAGATGCTGAGCTCTCTTCTCTCTCTGTTTCTGCAAGACTATCAACACTTCAAAATTCAGCACCCTTGAAGTTCTCTGCTCTGTGGAAAAGCTTCAGTCACCCCACCTTGGTTACAAACTATTCTGCTCTATCACAGTAGGACATTAAATTTTTAAAAATTGATTGATTTGTCAAATCTACCTGTGCAAGAAAATGAAAATTGCTTCAAATATAAGGGCAATAGAAGCTGGCAAGGTGTTTGAGAAAGCAGTAATGAAAATACTGCTTTTCTTATTTCCTTGGCAGCCTAGGACAATTTACTTTGAAACCGATGAAACAAAGATTCTACCTTTGCAATAAGCAAGGAAGAGCTTCCTAGTCAATGATTATATTATAAATGAGCTTTCTTGTCCAAATGAGTCTGAGAACCAATTTCAGATTAACATCCAAATAAACACAAGGAATATGTTTAAAAGAGAAAAAAATTTAGGAGGTTCCTTGGCCTCACTGTTATTATGAAATGGAAAAAAAAAACTTGATAAAAGGTAGAAAAAATCTATTTCTTAGGCAACCTATGAAACCCCATGAGGTAAAGCTATCATAAAGGCACATGGTCCTCATTTCACATTCCTGACCTCACTGTTGTTGCTTTGTACCCTTCCTGCCCTTTAGGACTTTTCACTGGGTGGCATATCTTGTAGGATCAAAAGAAAATTTTAAAAAGGAATGTTTTATTTTTAAAAGGGCCTCTGCAGAATATCAATAAAGAGGCTTATTTGTTTAAAGAAAAAATGTAATTTTGAATGAGTGCTTAAACACTAATATGAAAAGTGGTATCCATTGGTATCATCAAGTATTAAGAGAACTAATTTAATGAACAAACTGGTTCTCGAACTGTGACCAATGGCTTATTGTTTGGAAATGGTGTTTCTCATTAAAATTGTTTCTGTAATCATAAATTTGAATTGCATGGTCTTCATTTGTGCACTGAAAACAGACTGCATGCAGCCTGAGTCACAGAGCTTGCCAAGTTTCTGCAATATCTCCAGTATGTATATATAAATGCTGAAAAAAAAAATTAATGGAACCCTGTTGTTAATTAGTACCAAACAAATATTGTATCTTGGAAGAGTCATGAAGCCTTTCAGGAAACTGATGGGAGACATGCACAATGGCAGAAGACGAGCACCTAAAACAAATTCTTCCTTTGGTTTGTCAAGCTTCAATTTTTGGCCTTCAATAGAGTGTCAAGAGACACACATCTTATGAAACTGAGCCAGTTAATTCCTTCAAGTGGAAAAGGGCATACACACATATGGCCTCCCCTGCTAATTTCTGTAATCCCATTGATCCAATTAACTCAGCCCTCAACACTACTTAGCAGATCAGAAGCTCTCTTGAAACCCTAGAGAAAACCCAACAGTGCCGTTTAACCTCATTTAAGGGCTTAAAAGTCCAATGTGGAATGTGTTGATCAGAGAGTTAACCATATAAACACACTCTCATGAATTTCTGGCAATCCCCACATGTTTTGGCAGTTTTACTTTTCTTTCACGATTCCAGTAAATTTGAAGAATTGAGTGGGGGAGGACACTCAGAAGATAGAGTTTGCCAACTGTAGAACTTAGTTGAGACAGTATGGACAGTATGATTTAGAAGATTGTGTAAAATTCTGGCAATGAAGGATGGGTGGGAATTTGAGAGACCTTAGTCTATAAAGCAAAACCACAATAAATTCATTCCAGTTGGAGAGGTCTTAGGTTAGAAACCATTGATAAGGTCATCTACATAGCTCAGCCATTTACATCATAGTTGGTTATTTTTTTTAAGATTAGTCAGCAAAATAACTCTCATTCATATAAAGTTTAACAATGAACTTTCCCCACAACAACCCTATGAAGTATATAGCAGAAGTGTAATTATCTCCATTTAATCCATGAGGAAATGGAAGCTCAGAGAGGTTAAATGCCTTGTTCATGACATATAACTAGTAAATGTCAGAGTCAGGACTTGAACTCAGATCTTAGGACAACCCAAATACTCTTTCTGCTATGTCAGGCTGTTTCTAAATTAAACTTTCATAATTATACATTAGATTTTCCATGACCTGTGATCCTTCCAAGTGGAGAAAACAAATATAGTAAAATTATACTGTTAAGGTAAATAAAATTTTAAAATGAAAGAAAATAAAATGAGAATGGTGAAATTAACAAAACAAAACAATCCAGACTCAGAAACTAAGTTTCTCATTTGCCTAAGGAAAAATGTCACACGATAAACTATATTACTATATGTTGTGTTTATTTTCACATACCAGACATTTCCAATTTGAAATTTACTAGAATGTTTCAAATGTTGAAATTTACTAGAATTCTTGGTTGACTGAAATTTTTTAGGAGGGAGGGGAAGATATAAATCATTAAAGAAACAAATCATATAAAAAATAAATATGTATAGTACATAATAGGTGCTTAATAAAATGTTTATTGACTGACCAATGTGTGTATATATATATGTATATATATATATTTGTATGTATAACATGCATATATACAGATATAAAAATACACTGGTTTATATACATGTGCAGATATGCATCTACATTTATACACACACATATATATATGCATATATGTGAATGTATGAACACACAGGTACATATATTTAAAAAAGAAATAAGATTCCAGGGTATTTTGTAGGTTCAGTATAATTTCAGCCCTGGTCATTATGCCTTTAACACTTAGAGTACAATACAAAATAAACGTTATCATGCTGCCCCTGCCAACATTTACTGAAGGATTCTAGAGAATTTTTTTTTTTAAGATTTGATTATGTTGAATATACTATTACTCAGGTAGTATGAAGTAATGGGTGGAGAGTCATGACCTGGGTTCAAGTTTTATCTCTGATGCATATTAGAAGCTAGCTGTGTGAGCACTGGCAAATCAGTTAACCTCAAAGGCAGATAGTGGAATACATGGAAGAGACAAGTTATCTATCACTGTAGTAACTTTGTAGGGGGGAGTCTAAATCACAGATCCAACCATGAAATCACAGAACTTCTTTCCCTCCTCAACCTGACACCCATAATGTATTTACTAAGGCAGGAAATTGTGCTAACATATTTTTGAATGACTTTCAGCAACAAAGATTATAACAAAAACAACAAAATTTTAGTTTAGCCCTCAATTAGAAACATAATTAGTCAATCAGAACACTCCATTTTCTGTACAACCTGGAGTGGACATTTTTTCCTCCAGTGACACTATGGCTGTCTTTGAAAAAAGTTCATTGCATAAGAGAATCTTAATCTTCCTAGAAAAGCTATCATTCTTAAGAAAAACCTAAACTCTAATTTTTCTGATATTTGAACTTAGAGCTAATAGATTCAAAGCTTTGGTAATAAGACATTGTAGAACAAAAAGATGAACATTCCCTCTACAGTACTTAGAAAATGAATATTGTTCCCAACTAGTTCGATTCTAGTTTGATACAGCTCTAACCTTTTCAGGGCTATCTGTTGATACTTTTGTTCTGTAATCATGTTACTGTCATTACACAGGGTTGTTTGTTTGTTTTTCACACTCAAAGAGGACAAATTAACACAGTGTACTAAATGCTGCTCCAGGCTCAAAGGGCATGGAAGTTCCAATTAGTGCTCTAAACTCCTGACGACCTGCGAAATGAAAGGAGGCAAGCTCCCTACTAAAGAGGCGCCAACTTTGCCAGTCTGCCATTGGGATGCAACAACCTGAATCCACTTTGTGCTGTGTAGATCTGTTATTTTGCTCATTTGGTTGGCTCTGGAGTATTTACATTTTAAAAATGGATTAACTAATGACTATTTTGATGGAGATAAACAATTATATATCTTCATAGGAAACACTGAGAACATGGGGTGGCATATCATTAACTTTCATAGTTTTTCATCCTTAAAGTTTTCCATATTCTTTTCTCTTTGTCCCATTACCTGTAGCAAAGCCTAGTAGTAATTACCTGGTGTCAACAGCTAGAGATGAAGGTAAGGTACAGAAAGGGACTAACCAGCTTCATTCATAGGGTTTCTAGATTGAGAGCAGGAAGGGGGCTTAGAGATTAAGCCAACACTGATTTTATAGATGAGGAAACTGAGTCCCAGAGATTTTAGGTGATTTGCCTAAAGTTACCTGAATAATTAATATATACACAAATGTTCAAGTTCTTAAAAATGGCATAGGAAAAATAACCAAGATAGAGCAAAGTGCTGGTTTTGGTGACAGAAGTCTCAAGTTTGAGTCTTATCACAATCTACTAAGTGAACAAGTCACTCTGTCTCCAAGCTTTTGCTTCTTCCTCTGCAGAGGTGAGTCGGTGGTACAGTGGATAGAGAGTTGAAGTTGGAGTCTAGATAGACAGACCTGAATTCAAATTCTTATTCAGACAATTACTGGCTGTGTGACCCTGGGCAAGGCACTTAATCTCAGTTTCTTCATCTATAAAATAGGGATAATAATACCACCTACCTCCCAGGGTTGTTTTGAGGATCAAATGGTAATGTTTGTAAAGTGCTTTGAAAACTTAAAGTGGTATGCAAATTCTAGATATCAATAACAATTACTAACATTTATATAGTACTTACTATGTATTAGGCACTGTACTAAATGCTTTTAAGATGTAATAAACATCTTCACTGTGATTTAATGAATAGCTAACCAACATTCATATAGCACTTAAATGTTTGCAAAGTGCTTCACAAATACTGTTTCCCTTTATCTTCAAAACAACCTGGGAGATAGGTGATATTAGTATCTCCACTTTAAAGATGAACAATCTCAGGCAGATAGATGTTAATTGATTTGTTCAGGGTCAAATAACTAGTAAGATTCTGAGACAGGATCTGAACTCAGGCCTTCCTAACTCCATGTATGGCACCAGAAGAGATTTTAGGAATATCTTAATCCAGCTCTCATTTGACAGATGAGGTACAAAGAAAGTCAAGTGTCATATAAGTAGGAAAAAGCAGAACTAGGATTTGAACCTGACTATTGAGCTCAAAAACAGTGTTCTTCCCCCTGTACCGATGTGTCTGTATATGCCAGGATAAGTTGTCATGTTGTGAGCGCTAAGCTGTATTTTGTTGGTCTCTGTAAAAACTAACTTTTGATGCTTAGGAGATTTTCTAAATCTGTGCACAAATTGCATAAATTTTCCAATGAAACTGGACTTCTGTGAGACCTTCCATATGCATTTAATCTTCTGTTTTTATTTTTGGAAGAAATTGGGGTTGTGACTAGCCCAGGGTCACATAGCTAATAAATGTGTAAATCTGGATTTGAACTGAGGTCCTTGTGACTCTGGGGCTGGTGCTCTACCCACTGTACCACCTAGTAGCCCCAGTGTCCTGTTTTTAATAAGCATCTCTGTGGTATATTGTTGACTATTTCAGCAATGTTGATATTTTTCAAAAAGCATAGTGAATGTGAAAACTTAGGGTGTAGCTGTCTAATACTAGGTAGTCAGAGAATCCCAGTTCAGCAGCTGATTCACGATGTTCCTTATTTATGCCCACCATTTATCTTAATAAGTATTATGAGATGCTAAAAAAATCTGCAGTGTATCTCACACAACTCACTATTTTTTTATAGCATTTGAATGGAAGCTATATCACTATATTTATCCGCTCAACTAATTCCAACTTTTATGGCAAGAAGATTAGGCAGAGAATAGAATGAAGAAATACTTCTTGGTTCCATAAAAGTCAGGTAGGGGGGCGGCCAGGTAGCACAGCGAGTAAGAGTACCGGCTCCAGTATCGGGATGACCTGGGGATCGAATCCGGGCTCCAACACTCAGCACCACACCCAGAAACACCTGGCTGTGTAACCTTGAGCAAGTTACTTAACCCCGATTGCTTTAAAAAAAAAAGTCAGGTAGGAAAATGACTGGGATTCTTTGAATGGAGGTAAATCCTTGAGGAAAAAAAAGTTACTTAATAATATCCAGGTTAAAAATAAAACAGGACGACTCATAGTGCTGACATGGCATCGTGTCTTGGTTGTGGGCAATAAAATGAGGCCACACTATGGCTATACAAAGAATTGTGTTTTTTCATGTTGTTTTTATTAGACAAATAATAGACATTTTGTTATTGCAGTTTATAGAATTATTAATGCATATTAATGCATTGGTTTGGGAGTATAAATCTATTTCATATGAATTTGAATAATATGATCCAATCTTCATGGGACCCACACATCTCAGGATGTCTTGACTTTAGAAGTTCTTCAAAGCTGAGCACATATAATGACCTTGCCAAACAGTCAAATTTCTCAGTCATCTTTTTATATTTGCCATTAGTGGGGAAGGGCCAACCACTCCAGAATTTTGTATGTGATTCACACAGAGCTATTTAGATTGAAAGAGCATCCATTCATGTCTCTACTTCTCACTATTAGTGAAGAGAATTAATAACAGATAATCAAAAATAGATGCACATGCATATGTGAACTAGCCTTTTATATGGTTCTACCTTTTAATTAAAAAAAAACATTTGGCATAGCAAGACTAGCTGAAAGATCCCAAATGATTGGTCTTATGGATTTAAACTAGAAATTTCTTAGGTGTGAAGATTTATAAAACAAAAACAAAACAACATAATAGTCTGAATCCTAGTAAGAGTCTTGCACCATGCTTTCAAAATAGAAGACACTGAATAATTATTTTTGGAAAATTTAGTTGAGATAGTTATTATAATCAAATTACTTAATGCAGAGGTCCCTTAGTGTCTCATAGCTTGTCATTTTCTTGCAAGGAGAACTGATATAATTATTTGGTACCTTTGTATCATTTGATAGCAATGAAGAGGGACATTGTGATATAATGGATAGAGGTCTGACCTTGAAGTCAAGGCCTGCTTTAGACACTAATTAGCTGTGTGACTGTAGGAAAATACCCAATGAAATTAATATAACAAGTTACAAAGGAGTAACCAATTCACAACCACAGTGGGAGTTTCCTATAACAATGAAATTTCGGGCCAGACAAAAAAAGTAAACAAAGTCTGTGTATAACTATGTCCTATCATCATATGTTTGGCATTTTGGAAATATAAGTTGTAAAAGTCTTCATAAACCATGTCTTGTGGTAAGATGTAGGATTAAAAAAGAATAATGCTACAAAGGAAGCTGAGACTGATTCAATTTAACTGAGGTTCAGTTAATTAATTATGGCCATATGTTATAAGGTCCCTCAGCTTTGGAACACTGAAACAATGGAGAGTTAGCATATATATGTTTTTTAAAATTAAGTTAATTTTTCTTTATTTCATTTTAACTAACCAGATTGCAAACTGAAATGGAAATAGAATGATTGGTTAGGAGTAAAATTGAGACTTTCTTGAGGTTTGGGAATCATTTCCAACTAATTTTTTTAACGACACCAAATCTGTATATTTTTTATACTTCCCAACTAACCTGAATTTTTGAAAGCCCCAAATTTGAAGCTCTTTTAAATTTAAGGAGTTATCATTTTAAAATTTGGCAAGCATCTGAATTTTGGAAAGTCAGATCAAGGCCTGGACATTTTGGAAAGAAATTGGTGACTATTTAATACATATTGAGTCTTATTCTGCCTTTGCAGTTTCCAGGGTACTGGCTAGTCCTCAGATTGGGTAAATAAGTATTTCTTTGGCAAATCAAATTGTCTGAAACTGATTCTCTTTGGCACATGCAAAGAGACAGCAGTTGCAAATCTTTTGGGTGTATACAGGAATATATAACACTGATCTGAGTGGGGCATTATCTACACCAATAAGAAATGGGTCTCATAACAATGGGTTTTGGTACTGGGAATACATTTCCATCCCTCATTGACCATTTGTCCATTTTATCCAGAAAATAGTTAGATGACTTTGTGTGGAAACAGGGAGAGAAGAAATATGTTCTAGCCCTGTAGGACTAGGAATCAAATATAAAGTCCTCTCATTGGCTTTTAAAGTCCCTCTCATAACCTGATGTTTTCTCACCTTTCCAGTTTTCTTAAACCTTACTCCTCTTTAGTTGCTCTGTGATCCAGTGACTGACTTCCTTGATGCTTCTTGCACAAACCATTCTTTCTCAGATTCCATGCATTTTCCCTGGTTGTCCCCCATGTCTGGATATTTTCTCCCTCTTCATCTCTGCCTTCTGGCTTCCTTCAGACCTCAGGTAAAATCCCACAGCCCACCTTCTGCCAGAAGCCTTTCTCAGCCCTTCTTAATCAGACTTTTTTAATCTTAGTTCTTTCTCTCTGAGATTATCTCCAATTTGTCTTGCCGACATCTTTTTTTCCTTTGTACTTATTCCTTTACACGTTATCTTCCTCCCAGAGACTGTGAGTTGCTTGAGGGCAGAGATTGTTTCTGCCCTTACTTTGCAGCCTCAGCACTCAGCACAGAGACTGGCACCTAGTTAACAGTTAATGAATGTTTGTTAATTTGACCAATAGATTGGTATTATGGGGTAAATACCAACTACTGAATATACTATAGCCTTACCCAAGCTCTGCTGTTGTTTGTCCTTTACTCTTAAAGAGCACTAAAGAGACATCAGGGAGGTGATGGCATGACACGGAAGTGAATTGGATTTAAGTGAGGGAGGGCTATACAAAGTCACCAGCCTCACTTTCTCCTCTGCAGCCATCTGGGTCCAGTGGCAGGATATAGATCAGAATGACTGGATGCAGTGGGAGACCCTGGCCTATTTAAGCTAAGGTCTTTAGCAGGTCTCAGTTTGATGGAGGCAGGGCCCAATCAGTGATTAAGGCTAAGTAAAAAATGAAGCAGAGAATGGACTCTTGACCTGATGAAAAAAAATAATAATAATAAAATCAGTCTGGGAGGGGAAGACCCTCAAGGTTTCTGTCTAAAACAGAAACAACTGCTATTTATATTCACTCTGGGCCCTATTGTTGGCCAATCAAAACTGCCAATAATCCACCGTGTCTCAGCTGGTGCATTCATTTGCTTTATTAATAAGTGAATATTGTATCAAACCCCTGCATTGATAAAAAAAATTGACAAAAGCTCACTTGTTTTTCAAAATACCATTGGGTTTATAGTGATTTGAAAATCACACATGCAAAATGTTGACAGGGCTTTTATCTTGGAAACAATCCCTTGTCTTGGTTAGGTCCAATACCTGTCTCCTGCCTACCAGCTCTAAGCCCTGGCACCACTCCCAGGCAGTTTGACAGACTGTTGGCTACCCACATGAATATTGGCTCTTCAGCCCTGGCCTTAGAAGCAGGGCTAGGTCAGAATGGGCACAGTGGACCTAAATGACCTGTTACACCTAACCTATGGGGAAACAGGGTGAACATACTACCACCATCCAAGTCCAAAGATTTGTTGAGTCATATGGAATCCAATAAACATATTTGACCTTCTCTTCCCAATATAGGCCACACATAATTTAGAGCTGGGAGGTATTTAAGAGATTTAGTCCAAATCTTCTTGTTTTACAGACATGGAAAACAAAGCCTAGATAGGTTTTGACTTGCCCAGATTCACAGAAGTAGTAAATACGAGAGCCAGGATTCAAACCCTGGGCTTCTGATCCAGTGTCCTTTCTAATAATTTACACTGCTCCTTGGCTTTAAAAATTGCCTTGCAGGAGTCTAACTTTCCGCTCTTGGATTTTGATGTCTCCCTTGACCCAGTCTATGCTCTGGTTTAGATACACTTAGATCTTCATTGTTTTGCACACTCCCCCTTTTCCTGGCACTCTCCTTCCCTCTACACAGTGATAAGCACCCATATTATCACCTACCTCGACCATCCACTGACCAGAGGACGTGAAGAAAGAGCTCTACCCCACCTCTCTTCCCTTTACTTCCCATCCTTCCTTTCTTTTCCCTGTTTTTGCCTAGAAAACTCAATTTCAGCACTTTGGTGGGACTGGGACTTCCCATGCAACAAATAGCAGAAGTAGAAAAGAGAAGGAGGGGGCTTGGATGGTTCTGATGCTGCCCTACTGCCCACTTACTCCCAGTTTGGCAGTTTACTAGCTATCCACCCCCAGGATGCTCGCTCTTCTCCCCCAGTCTTCTTCCCCTACAGCCTTACTAGCATAGATAGGTCATAAGAAGCAAAGAAGAAAAGAGATTTTAGGTAAATGGAATAAAATAACCTTCTTGACAACACTCCCTCATGATGCAAATGGACCAAAACCATTTCTTTCACAATCATGATGCATTAAAAAGTTAGTTTTAGGGGTGGCTAGGTGGCGCACTGAATAAAGCACCGGCCCTGGAGTCAGGAGGACCTGAGTTCAAATTCAACCTCAGATGCTTGACACACTTACTAGCCATGTGACTTTGGGCAAATAACCCCAATTGCCCTCCAAAAAGCCAAAATTTTTTTTTGATTTTGAAAATGCATCATAAACTAAAGAAATGCAGAAAAATAATCTAATGAAGTTATCAAAAGCAAAAAAAAAAAAAATCTCATGTGTAGAAGAATCACTCATTCCTTCCTACCAGCCTATGAATCAAAGAGATAGCCAGCAGTGAAAGAAAGAAAACTTCAGGGGAAATTCCATTGAATCAGATTTTTTTCAAGAAATAAAATTTCATAGAATGAGAGTTGGCATGGGGAGGGTCATAGCAGAGTGTATACTATCCAACTGAGATGCAACAAAAGTAAGAAGAGCCTCAAGAGTACTCTATCCCTCTAGCTCCTCGATCTTTAAAATTTATACCTGAAGAGACAAAAGAACTACAATCAATCATGGTGGAGTCCAGCTGCAAGCCATCGTTTTCCTGACCAAGGTAGCTGACTTAGTTGGGCTGCCTTTAAAGGCCCAATTCATCTGGTCTAAGAGGAAAAAGGCATTCAATTTGATTAATTTAATTGAAGCCCAAACTGATTTGATATGGTCACCAAGACCCTTTCACAGAAGATTTCACTTTTCAGTCAAGTTGTTTGGCATGACAAAAGTTCCTTGAGAACAGAAGTGTTTCTGGTTTGTTTGTTTACTCATGTACTCATCTATCTGTCTGTCTGTCTGTCTGCCTGCCTGTCTCTCTGTCTATCATCTATCTATCTCCTATCTTTTCATTTACTTGCTCATTTATTATCTCTTTACTCGTTTTATGTATTTACTCATTCATTTTCATTTGTTTGTTTGCATTTCTATTGTCTAGGACAGTGTCTTATAAATTACATGTGCTTAAGTAACATTTGTCAAATTGTTGAATTGATATAGATCCAGACAGTCATCTAGTTGTTTATTTTTTGTTAACATTTACAACTTGCTAAGGATTTAAAAGAACGAATTCAGTTATGTATCTCATTTTAGTATTTTAAGACTGGCTAGGAGGCTAATAATAACAGGTCACATTTGCTGTTTTTGTTGTTCAGTCATGTCCAATTCTTCATGACCCCAGTTTGGGATTTTCTCAACAAAGCTATTAGATGGTTTTTCATTTCCTTCTCAAGCTCATTTTACAGAGGAGAAAACTGTGGCAAACAGGATTGAATGACTTGCCCAGGGTCACACAACTAATATGTGTCTGAGGCCAAATTTGAATTTAGGAAGATGAGTCTTCCTAACTCCAGCTCCAGCACCCTCTCTTCTGTACCACCTAGGTCACATGTATGTAATATTTTAAAGTTTGCAAAGCACTTTAATAAAATATCTCATTTAACCATCACACTAGCACTTTGAGAGAGATGAGGCTACCCATTTTACAAATGAGAAAACAGAAACTAAAAGGGGTTAAATGACTTGTTTGTTCCTGTTCACATAGGTAACAAGAGAAATTCAACTGGGTATATGTACTGAGAGAAATAATTTTTTTTAATTTTATTACTTCATTGGATATACATTTGGAAAACTTTCAAACATTTGACAAATTGTGCTCAGTATTGATGGAGCAGAAAAATGTGTTATAATTAATTTGAAGTTTTACATAACCTAGTTAACTATTTTAGTAATAACTTAAATCATTTTTTACCATTTATATCTTATATGAATGAGCCTTGTAGTATTTTTCTAAGATATAATACTTTGTTTTGTAAAATAATTTCTTGCCTATTCTAAATGTATCTTTACCTTCAAAATTCAAGAATTTTTTCTCTTAATCCAAAATGGGTCTGAGAAGATGCATTTACTGGGATAGCAAAGAAATGATTAATAACCAGGCACCTGCTATAACTGTAAAAGCAACAGCCATTTATAACGTGCTATAAAGGTTGCAAAGCACTCTATATTTAAATATAAAAAATAATAATATGATGTGATATTAACAGTATAATACACAATAATATATAACAGTATAATACAAAATAATATACAACAGTATAATACAAAAATATATAAAATAATAACATGATACACACATAGTATATATATTAATATACAGAAAGAGAGAGAGGGAGAAGATATACAATCTCTTTTAATAGTATATGCAAAACACAATGTTAGGTAATTTAGGGAAGTACAAAGTGGTGTAAGCTATAGTCCCTACTCTTAAGGAGTTTTTAATTGTAATGGAGAATTAAGCTATATTACATTTTTAAAGCTATCTACCAATACAAAAAAGAATAAAATAAGCGATACTGATAATAAACTTAAAAACAGATTTGAAAAGTGCATTGGTTCTAGAATCAGGGAATCTGGGTTCCAATATTGCTTCTGATGTTTACTATCTGTGTGACTTTGGGTCAGTCATTTAACCCCTTGAGCAGTTCCCTCATCTGTAAAATGAGTGGGCTTTACTGGATGGTTTCTGAGTCTCTTTTACAAATCTTTGAACATAAGTAAGATTCCTTCACTAAGACCCTATTCTAATGTCTCCTGATGGAGTGAAGGTGATATTGGGTTCCCTAAGGCTACTTATTTTCTGTCAGAACCTCTCAAACTGGATAAGACTTGAAATGGGACCCAGTTATGGACTCTTGTCTAAAGACAAGTTCAGAGAGGCCCATCTCTAGAAGGTTAGCCAACAGGTGTTGATTTTATTTTGTTTTTGGTGGGGAGATGCCACATCAGCGAAACTAGCTTATAAGGCTGGTGGAGCAGATATGCTTGCCATTGATAGAAGGAATATTCATATGGATGAAATCATAGATCTCTGAAGTATTGTGAAGGGAGCTAATAATTCTGGGAGTCCAAAGCTATGAAAACACTATCACCACTTTTATTTTAGAGTACTAAGAAAAGGCTTCAGAGAGCTCAGGTTTGAACAGAACTGAAGTAGGAAGGGATTGGGAGACTGGAGGGCATCCTTGGCAGAGCGAATGGCCAAAGCTGTGACTAGGGCGAGAAAGCTAGAATGTTGTCTTAAGGCACAAAATTTAGAGACTAAAACCATTTAAAATACTGATTTTAGAAGATTCTATCATTGTAAAATTTGTTACATTTTATTTTGAAAGCACTTGATTTTCTAAAGAAGTACAGAAACAGCTGAGCTTAATAGGAATGGTTAAAAGTGGAAGCTACTAGATGGTGCATTTCTTCCATTAGGCAGTTGTACTCTAGGTGAGTACTCCCTGCTTTTCCCTTTCCTTACTCCTGCGCTAGGTTGGCTTCCTAGCAGCTGCCTACTGCTCAAGGTGGTTCTACTAAGGGTTCACTATTGAGATCCCAAGATCTCTCCCCATTAGGCTGAGATCTTGCTTCTTGTTCAACTGATTTTTCCTTATTTTTTTCCTTATATTTTCATGTCTTTTTAAAAAAAAAATGTATTATGGATGCTTGCCACAGGTGTCTTTTTTATTACTTGCCCTGGGAACCAAAATTTCCATTTATGGCTCTGGGAATAACATGAGTCAAAACTTAGAAGCAAGAAAAAGTGTGATATGTTTAAGGAATGGTTAGTGGTATAGTCTGGCTGGAGTATGAGGTTTGCATAGAGATGTAGTGGAAGATAAGGATGAAAAAAAAGTGCTTTGGGAACAATTATGCAGGGTTTAGATCCCCTCATAAAGAGTTTGGATTTTTTTTTTTTTTTGCCTCTTGGCAGTAGAGAGTCCTTTAAAGTTTTGGGGAAGTATTTTAAGGTCAGTTTAGTGATAGTGGGTAGCATAGGATGGAAAGAGAAGAGTTTGGATATCCCCATAGGGTACTATGGAGAAATAAGGGAAAGAATTCTCAGTTCTCTTTCTGTCTCTGCATCAGTGTATGATAAGCAAGCCTTACTGTACCTCCGTTTTTTCAACTATAAAATGAGATGGTCTCTAAGGTTCATTCAAACAGTAACAACTTGTGATTCTTTTTCCTTTCCTATCAGTTATTTAATGGATTAGGCAAAGCCCTGCTATTTAGATAATACAGAAAATCTCTGAAAATACCTGTTATCTCCTGGATTAGAATTTAAATTCCTAGATGACAAAGGCTCTCTTCCCTTTTGTTTTTATATCCCCACATAGCACAGTTTTTGGCACAAAGAATGTTGTGGGCACCTGAATAAGTTTCCATCTTTCTCTTGAAATTGTATTTTGCCTCCTGTGATTTATAGGTAGTTAGACCAACAGACTTTGACTGCTTAATTAATACTTTGTCGCTTGACAGACATTAAATAACCATAGCAAATATTTTGGCAGATGGACCAGACATATGGTTACTCCTATTAAGGGAATAATTATTGTTCCAAAGCATCTTCATAACTGACATCCTATAATTTTTCCGATGGATGTAATTTTATACCTTTTGCTAAAGCATTCATTAATAGTGAAGAAAGCTTTAGGATGGGATAAAGGGAAAATTAGGACTCTCTCATTGTTAGTCTTAGGTGTGCTTTTTTCTTCAGTTAGTTTTAATTGCCTCTCTGACTAGTACCACCTATGATATTATTTGTTTCTTGGCTATCCTGGACCTTGGCACTTCCTTACATTTTTAATACAGATGAATATTTGAGTAACTCCTATTAGTGATTAATAAAGACTAACTGGCCATATCCTACCGAGGTTTCTCTTTTCTCACTGGTTTAATATTTTTTTTTTTGCTTTTTGGAGGGCAATTGGGATTAAGTTCACAATGGTTAGTGTGTGTGTGTGTGTGTGTGTGTGTGTGTGTTAAGTGTCTGAGGCCAAATTTGAACTCAGGTCCTCCTGACTCCAGGGCGGGCGTTCTATTCACTGAGCCACCTAGCTGCCCTTCACTGGTTTGAATTTGCTGACATGCAGTAATGGTGAAAAATGCATTTAATTTGATATACTCTAAAACTATCACAGACAATTCAGTGATGACATTTTAAAGGTACTTTTAGAGAGGTTTCATTGTATAAATTTTCATAGTAGGCCAATGTACCTTGAGGTCAAGTATCATTAATCACAGTTATTATGAATTATTATGAATTAAGTGAGCTGAATAGTTCCCAAGAAGTCAGGGAATGGTAGGTAAGCTGAGAGTACTGTATATATTTGTCTCCATATATTTTTCAGTTCACACTGTTAACCCTGCTTGCAATGCAATGTAGCACAGTAGAAAGAATATTGACCCTGAGGATTTGAATTCAAATCTTGCCTCTGACACTACCTGTGTGACAATAAATAAGTCAGTTAACAACTCTGGGTGTCAAGTTCAATATCAGTAAAGGAAAAGGTTGGACTAGCTGGCCTATGAGGGCCTTTCCAGCTCTAGATCTATTCTAGACCTTTCTCAGATCCTGTGACCCTAAATTCAATTTTCTTTCTGTTGCATCCCATTGCTGCATATGTTTACCTACAATTGGAATAGAAAAAAAAATCAATCAACATATGTATACATATATAAGATTTAGCATGAGTTGCACCAATACTTTTGGGACACTGCATGCATATGCATATATACATATCCATGTATGTATATGTATGTGTATATACATATGTACATGTATGTATAAAGCAAAGTTGCAAAATATGACTTGAATTTTTAAAAAGTAATACTTCCTAAAAAAACACAGATACAATGATCAGCTGACACTTCAGTTTTCAAACACACAAGGCCATGATTATTTTGACACTCCTCTGATTTTCTTAGACTTTCACTTCCCACAATGATCCAGCAGGTTTGGCATGGTTGCTGTGGCATGAAACATCTACTTAGAATTCCCAAAAGGAAGCCCTGATTGCACATCATACAAAATACATGTGAAACGTGGCTGGCAATTTCTCTGGCCTTTTGAGGTTTGTCATAATTGTTTAAACGGTGCTAAATCATGCAGCCATCCTAAAAAAACAGAATCCATATTGATGCCTTTTCTTTTTACATTATGATAATTTCTGGAAATTCCCTTTCTTATTTCAATTCTCCACAACCCCCTTCCTAAATTGAATCCTCCTTTTCAATAATGAAAAAGTTAAGCAAAACCCAAATAGGTACCATTTATAATGTATTCCCTAGTTTATCTACTGACTTAATTCATTATCTTGGAATGTTTGCTTTTCAACTACTCAAACTTCAATTTTCTTTTAGTTTATGTTGTTGTGGGCACTATATATACCGTTCAGTTTCTGCTAATTCATTCTGTATTTGTTCATATGGGTCTTTCCATAGTTCTCTGAATTTTATCATGTTTTACTACTCAGTAATGTTCCATTAATCCACAACCTCTTCCTCAAGTCAGTGAGAATGCTCTGGATTACTTAGTATTTTAGTTATTTACAAAAGGAACTATTTTGGCATCTACATGATACTTGTTCTTATCTTTGATCTCTTTGGGGGAGGAGAGGTACATGGCCTAGCCATATACCTTGAAGGCAAAGATTAAAAAGAGAAAAAATATATATATATATATATACATTTAAAGAGAAGATTCAAGTATGAAGGCTTTGGAGTAAAAGGGTCCCTGGAAACCAATCCTTTTCTTACAATAAATCAGAAAACACATTTCCATAAACAAGACTCATTTTCCCTCATTTCTATAAAATGTAATGGTATAATTTGAAAACAAAGATCTTTTTTGGTAATACTTAGCTACAACACAGACTGAGTGCTTAACATATGTGTATTTGGCTAAGAAAAAAACATATTCAATGGCGTTAGTCCTTTTGGAGAGGTGGGTAAAACTAGTTGAATGATGCATAATATTAATTCTTTTGATGAATATTTCATCAGTCAATAGATTTGACATTCTTTTTCCCTTTAGGTCCAGAAGGGTGCTTTTGGGCTCAGTGGATTCCTTCTTGGGAGCCAAGAATAATGAATAGCTTTGAATGCCTTGATATTTCCTCACCATTCAATTTTTTTTTATCCCCATGTAGAAGACCAGCTGTTGTAAGCAGTTTTTCCTAGGGTGGTCTGCCCCTTTTCAATGTTCCTCAGCCTAGTTATTCACATATGGGCAGTTGTAGAATAGCATGTCATTCACATGTGTTATTTTTCCCTCTACATTAATTAAAATACTTAAAGTTCTTCTGCTTTACTAATGAAATGACACTTTCTCTCCTCACTTCCCTCTGACCTCAAATACTTTGTTCTCTAAAATTTACTTGAAACAATTTAACTATGTGTCAGACATGCAGCCTTTCAGTGCATTGAGGGTTGCAGAACTCCCAGCTGTGGTTTGAACCAGATTAAAATGCAACTGGGAAATACTTAACAAAATAAATGAAAATACAATAGAATATATAGATAATATTATAACATACTTTTCTAAAACAGGATGTGACCTTCAGGGATCCTTATGTACAGTTTAGTAATCCCCATTTCTATGTGAGTTTGATACCAGTGGCCTAGAAGATTTAGAGTCAGACATATAAGGGTGTCATAGTTTGTAAATGCTGGTAATCAAGAAGAAAAATTTTGATGTACATATATATGTATATATATATACTTACATATATTTACATATACATACGTACTGTAAGGAGGTGCATGGGCAGACAGGACAATGAAAATGGATGATGGAGAGAAGGCAGAGCTAATCAACTTTTATTTTATGTTATTTTTCTGTCTATGAGAAATCTTTGGACTGACAAGAGTAGAACAAAAATGGAAAATGAGGAGTTGTTAAGTAGGGACTAAGAGAACATCTAACTGCCCTTTTCTGAAATCAAGTCATCTGACCCAGATAAACTACATTCTAGGGTAATGTAAGAACTGGAAGATATGGTTACAGAATCACTACTAGTGATCTTTGAAAGACTGCAGTTCAAAAGAAAGGAACTGTGAGACTGGAGAAGAGCAAATGGCAACTATGTGGTGTGTTGGATAGAATGCCGGATCTAGAGTCAGAAAGATCTGAGTTCAAATTTGACCTCAGATTCTTAGAAAATATTGACCCTAAACAAGTCACTTGTCTTTCTGCCTCAGTTTGCTCATATATAAAATAAAGATAATAATAGCACCTAACTCTCACGGTTGTTATGAAAACAAAATGGTTAATATTTATAAAATGTTAGCAAACCTTTAAGTCCTATATAAATGCTAGCTATCAATAATAACGATAACAATAATAAATGTTGTTCAAATTATGTTCAAAGAAGGACTCGATGGATTACAGACTTTCCTTCACTGAAGAGTTTGCAGTAGAGAATGGACAATCCCTTACTAGGCTTATCATGGAATTCCTTCATCAAGAATTTGTTTTACTAGATGTTTGCCACTCAGTCCACAATTCTATGAGATATAGGATTAGAGTCAATAGAGTCTATTATATGCAGATATTAGATTTTAGAGCCTTTGTCTTTCATCCTTTACCCTCTTCCTTCATCTGAAAAGTCTGCATAACTTCTACACCTACAGGACAATTAATACATAAACAGTATTTTAATTGATTGAACAACTCTATAAATAGCTACAGAGTGCCTGGTATTTGCGAAGTACTGCATTATAGTGAATTAAAGAAGAACAAGACACAGACCTTGACCTCATGGAACTTACAATTGAGTAAGAGAGATAAGATTTGTGTGCAAATGACTATATTATAAGGTATAATATTAATATATAAGAATAAGATAAAATTGTATGACAGTTCACACTAGAGGAAGACGCTTCTGGATAATTATTGTTGGCTGATTTCTTTTGAATCAGGTCAGGCAATCATACCATGTGGGAGATGGCATTTGGGTTTGACCTCAATTCAATTAAATCCAACCAATATTTATTAATTACCTACTATATGCAAGAAGATGCCTGCATCCCAAGCCATCTCCAGGGGTTCTGACTTTTGTCTTGCCACTGGACTTTGATGACTCTGGAAGAGAGAGGGAGGCTGATGACTTTCTATAACTCTGTCTCACTTAAATCCAATTCATATATGATGTCATTGGTCCTCTTTGAAATGAAGGACAAACAATAACTATATATAAGGCATTATGCTAAGTGCTAAGGGTATAAAGACAAAACTGACAGTTGATCAAGTATTGTCTTGCTATGAAAGAGCGCCCATTCTACTGGGGAAATGTGGTATAATAAGTAAGCGATAATGCTCACTAGGAAGTATTGGTAAAAGTTTTGAGTAGGAGATAGTACCTAAATTGAGTCTTAAAGGTGGTGAAGAAGTTCACATGAGGAGGGACTAGAATTCATAGGAGGATGAGTTGGAATCATGGGTTAAAGAATGCTAGAATAAGTGAAGACTCAGACCCATGGACCATAAAATTCATAAAATTGTCAATCACAGAAAACTAGAACCACAGTATGTTTGGACCTCAGAATTCTAGGCTCTTAATGGCTAGATGAGGGCTTTAAGAAGTCATCTGCTCTAGTCCCTTCCCTTCAGTTGAATGAATGTCCAAGAGAAGATAGATCATCAGTCACCAATTCCAGCATTTAATCTACAAGATAATCAAGTTTCAATTGATACCTAATTGTAATTTCTACCATTTTCCTTGGTAAGCAAGCTCTCAGAGTCCTCTTTGTATTTGATAGCCCAATTCCTGAGTGTTTCAGAATAAAGATGCTATATAAGCAAAGATATAACACTCTCTAGCAGCTGTCTGTGTTTCTACAAATGCCGTCTCTCAAAACCCACCTGAGAAGCTTTCAGCAAGAGGAAGAAGGAAGGTTGTGATCAGTTTGCTCAGCAAAGCATCAAGCAGTTGCTTTCCTTGTAAAATTCCTCCCCTCTATCTTCAAGGAACCTTGTTCTTGATCACTCCTCTGAAATTGTACAGGAAAACAGGGACAAGAAGAGAGAGATCATTTCATGACCTGGTCTCCAAATTTCATCAGATTTATTTGGCTAACGACGACAACAAAGACTTCACCTGGGAAAAAATGCATATATGATCCTTTGGAAGAACTCCAAAAACAACTACAGAAGGAGGGAGATAGCTCCTGGATTACTAAAGCTCTCAATGTGTCTTCTAGAGGAAATGCAGGGAGCACAATTTAGGAGTTGGTACTTCAGTCTTGTTCTAATTCTTTAAAAGATTCTGGAACAGGCTGCATGTGGAATGGAGTCATGGTTTTCATTTTATATACAACATCCTTTAGGATCATCTAACTGACACCAAATTTACTTAAAAAAAAGACATGGAGAAAAAGCTACAGTATGAAAGTAAACACTGCATGGAAAAATGCCTGGGTATTCTCACAATGTCTTAAAACAAACTAGATGCTGGCTTTTGTGCCTGATGACGAAATTTGGGAATAAATTCACAGGGTTCAATTCAGATAGGCTGCCTCAAGCTATGTCTAAATAGAGACACAACCTGTGATTTCATTAATATGGGGAACTCCCAGATGAGAAAACTCCCTAGTACCTTCTCTGTGACATAGTCTAACAGAGTGGTCTACCACACTGAGGGGTTAAGTGACTTTCCAACAGCCACACAGTCAGTCTGTTTTAGAAGCTGGATTTGAACACAACTCTTTCTGGTTCTGGAGCCAAGTCTCTATTCACTCTATCTAATTCTGCCTTTTCAGATTGTATCTGATGATGGCTTTTGTCTTTCATTCTTCAACTCTGCTGCATAATGTTTATGGTTCCTGGAGCACCAGAAACCACAACCAGTGGTGGTCTGGCAATTGTTTAAAAATCAGGTCTTGGAGGAGTAGCTGGGTGGTACAGTGGATAGAATATTGGTCCTGGAGTCAGGAGGACCTGAGTTAAAATCTTCCTCTAGATATTTATTAATTGTGTGACCCTGGGTAAGTCACTTAACCCTGGTTGCCTCCAAAAAAAATCAGCTTTTGGAAAACGTATGACACACTTTTAAGTTTAATCTGCATTATTACTATTTCTCCATCGTTTTCTTAAGTCTAAACAATCAACAAAATAATAAATCAAGACCTGATTTAGCATTGGTTGATATCAGTATACTCACACTGAAAATTTTATATTTAACCCTCATGAACCAGTATCAGCTGGCTCCAGCATGCCTCTGCCCCAACCCTGAATCACTTTTGTTCCCTACAATGATCAAGTGAAAGAGGAGTTAGAGACCCTGAAATGGGAGCTGCTAGTAAATTTTCTTTTCAGTCCCAACCAGTCTCTCTACTCCATTCACTCCACTTACTCTTAGTTTTTAATCTACCCACCACCATGTACAGAGCAGGTTGATTCAAGATATAACCAGCCTCATTCCCCCTATATGACTTCCTTAAATTTCCCAGGAGTCAGGCAGTCACTCTATCCATGGAGCTGAAAGCCACATTACCCTGGGAGTATCCCAGAAGTACTTCCTGCACACTGCAGGAGGTAACACCTACTTTCCCTTCTGCCTCCTTGTCCTACAATGCACCACCCTTCCTATGACACATTGTTTTACAATTCTGTATCATAGGGATAAAAGACATCCTTAAGTCAAAGTGTAAAAAGCAACCTTTATCCAATGAATTCAAGCTGTATCGTAGGGATTACTTAATGCTCTCTCACAGATGCATTTGATTTGGGAGAACAGAAATTTTAAAGGGCCATTTTTGACAGCACTCAGGATGGAAGTTGCTGATAGGATCCTCGTTTTAAGACCTGACAGATTTTTAGTGATGTGCTCAAGGGCATCATATTGTACTCAGTACCAGTCTCCTATAGGTGGGGGAGAGAAAGAATGCCTTGTGATATCAGCTAAGACCTGGAACTTTAAAATGAACTTTTTTTTTTTGCAGGGAGAGGGTTTTATGTTCATAAATAATGCCCAGAATACCGATATTTTGTTTTAGATTTTCCTTCTTTTACTATCATGTGATAAATATGTTTTGCAAAATCACACTATAAGTTAGCATTATCAACTTTTGTCTTGAAACTAGTTATATCCACATCTATAGCTTCTGACTACTTTAAGTTGAATCAGTGAAATTATGCAACTTGGTCATACTTTTTTTTTTCTTTACTTCCCACACAATTCAGCATAAGCTTAGTCTGAATCAATGCACTATAAAACATTCTGACAGTTTTCTAAAAATAATTTCCTAGAGCTGTCCTGCAATTTCTTTCTGATCTGAGATTAAACATACCATTTACAAAAGGAAACATCTCATAATCAAGTCTTCCTTTTTATATGAAAGATCCTTTTTTTTTTTTTTACTTCTTAGAACTAGCACTGTTAAACAGTCATTGGGCAACAGGGGGGAATACTATGATCCTTTTGAGTGAAGACAATAAATGAATATTTTCCTGCAGCTCATTCTTTTGACTGCTATATTTTCTAATGCCCATTTCCTGTGAAAGCACAGAGTATCTTGGAATCTTCTTAATTATTTGTTGTTGTTGTTCAGTTGTTGTCAATAGTGTTAAACTTTGTGACTCCATTTGGGGTTTTCTTGGCAAAGATACTGGAGTGATTTGTCATTTCCTTCTCCAGATCATTTTACTGATAAGGAAACGGAGTTAAACAGGGTTAAGTGACTTGCCCAGTGTCTCATAACTAGTAAGTGTCTGAGGCCAGACTTGAACTCACAAAGATGCAGATCTGGTATTCTCTCCACTTCTCCACCTAGCTGCTTTTTAATTATAAAGGCCATGAAAAAACATTCCTTAACATCTCTCTCCCTCCTAACCCTCCCCCCCCCCCCCCCCCTTATTTCTGGGATAATTTCTGGGATAGGCTTTCACCCTTTCTCTTCACAAGAGAGGTAATTCTGCTGACTTATAGAAGGGCACACACACAAACCCAGTTAGGCTTTTTGAAAGAAAAACCGAGAGAACTTTAGCTCTTTTGACAAACATCTGTTTTCTATGTAGTAGCTGTTATTTATTCTTCTTAAATTCCCACTTTGAAATATTTTTCTTTACTTCAGTTTTCCTTTGGTCTCTGAATTCTATCCCATACCAAAGTTCACAGGGTGACATTACAACAAGGATTCTTAGCTTTGTTGATATCATGGGTCCCTTCCCCTGACTGTATGGTGAAGCTTATGGCCCCTTCTCAAAATAATGTTTTCTAAATGCACAAAATAAAAGACACAGGGTTACAAAGGAAATGAATGATATTGAAATAAAAATGTCATTTTTTCCTACCCAAATTCACAGTCCACCTGAAATCTGAACATGGGCCCTTAAGGGTTAGGGTCAGGGTTAGAACCCAAGTTAAGAACCTTTGCATTAAAACAAGTTAATATGGGATATTTCTGTCACTTAACACATGACACCAAAACCTGAATTTAACAAGCACCTCCATAATTCTGAACTCCTTCCAAAGTAATTAATTACCAGGATACTGAGAAGACATCATTATTAAGGTCATGGACCTGAGGAGAGTATTATAGTGATGGCCAGTATGTTTGGTCTTTAGAAGTTCTAAAATGTCAAGTTATTACTTGTGGAAACAGCATGGTTTGGTTTTATATGTGTCTATGTTATAAGGAAGGTATAAACCCTTCAGAATACCAGTGAGCAATTGCTGTCTGAGAGGAAAGGGCAGAAAGAAGACAATTTTGAGGTAATGGGTTATTGTTTTTTCTTGGGGTGGAGGGGGCACTGTTGATACATTTTTTTTAAAGCAATTAGGGTTACGTAACTTGCTCAAGGTTACACGGCCAGGTGTTTCTGGGTGGATGCTAAGTGTCTGAGCCTGGATTCGATCCCCAGGTCATCCTGACACTGGGGCCAGTGCTCTTACTCGCTGTGCTACCTGGCCGCCTCTGTTGATACATTTTTAAAAAGCCCTTTATTGAAAGTCAAAGATATGAAGGCAAGTTTCTTTTTTTTTTCTTTTTTCTTTTTTGGAGGGCAGTTGGGGTTAAGTGACTTGCCTAAAGGCACATGGCTAGTAAATGTGTCAAGTGTCTGAGGCCGAATTTGAACTCAGGTCCTCCTGACTCCAGAGCCCGTGTTCTATTCACTGTGCCACCTAGCTACCCCAGGGAAGTTTCTTATTGTAGATTATGCAATGTCCTGCTGCTAAAAACATAATAGAGTCTAAATAAGATTGTTATGGAATGGCTTTAGATGGAATCTTTGAATGAAATCATATTTATGTGTTATCTAAAACTAGCTGAGTGCATGAACTTGTTTGAGAAAGATGGTGGAGGAAAGGTTCTCTGGCTGTCTTTCTGGCCTCAGAGCCAGCTTGCAAGCATTTACTGCTATCATTATTATTTTTATTCTTATCATCAATAATAATTATTATTACATTACAGAGCATTTATAAATGCTTTAAGTTTTACTAAGCAGTTTCTATATATTGTCTCATTTGATCCTCACAATAGCCCTGTGAAGTAGGTGTGATTATTCTAAATCTCATTTAAAGTTTCTCTCTCACTGGAGACTTGCTCACTTTTTTGCACACAGTAAGCACTTAATAAATATTTATTAGATTGAAATCAAGGTGATGAACCTGAACCTCCTAATTCTCAAAATCATCCCCATTCTTCTTTTTCTCCACACTGATCTTATTAAAGTCAAACTACTGGCAGATAATTTTGCAGATGAGACAGTATTTCTAGGTCAACAACAAGTGAAATGGGTAAGAGAACCTGGAGACAAACATAGGGCCTGATTTAAGGAGTCTGGACATTTTGGATATTGTACATGTAAGAGAAAACATTTACATAGGAAAAATCAGGAATGAGATCAGTAGTTTCATTACTAATGAAGAAAATTACCTCAACCAATGCAAATCACTCATTGTATGCAATTTATAATCTTAGAGACTTATCTAGGGCACTAAGAGTGACTTACCCAGTATCACATAGCCAGGATAGAGCAGCAGCAGGATTTGAACCTAGGTCTGGCTTGACTCCAAGGCCAGCCCCATATTCATTATGTTAACTACCTTGCTATGTATAAATCTCCCTATGGTGTCCTTCTCCATCCCCACCCCTATCTTCACCACAGGAATCTTAAAATTTCATTGCAGTTAAATTTTCTCCTTCCTCCAAAAAGTCTGGAGACCACAATCGAAACTCAGGATTGAGGAATGGACTGCCCATATAATGCAGTCCCAGGAAATGCTCATGATGTAGTATCTAAGAAGTTTCCAGATGTACCAGACCACTACTATCCTTTTCCCCATTTATTTTTTTAGCAATCTCAGGTTGAAAAGAAAAATAAAAAGTACAGGTTTTCCAATGAGTAAATGCCAAATTCTCCATCATTAGTTATTATAACTTTTAAACAGTTAGAATTTTCATTTTGGTCAAGGAAAATAAGATTGCATCTCCTGTGCTTTGATGGGGATGACACCTGATTAAAAATGGTGTCTCAAGTCAATTCAACTCAACAAACATTAAAGAAATTCCTCCTCTACCTTGGAAGGTATTTGGTATATAAAGACAAAAATTAGACAGTTACTGGCCTCAAGGGACTTACATTCTACAGGGGGGAGGAGATGAATTGTATAGATACAACAGATACATAGTGCAAGAAAAAAAATTGAGAGTAAGAGTGATAAACTCCAGGAAATTCAGGGAGTGCTTTACAAAGGAAATAGAAGTTGAACTAAGCCTTGAAGGAAGAAAAGGATTATGGGAAGTAGAGATACAGATGGAGTACATTCTAAGTTTATGGAACTACAGAAAGTGGGAAATGGAATGACAGTTTACCTGGAATGTAAAGTGAATAAAGGGGAGAAAATAAAGCAGACAAAGATATTATAGAGGACCTTGAATGGTCAGGATGGGGGAATTTGCATTCAATTCCAGAAATAGCAAAAAGACACTGAGAATTTTTAAGTCAGAGAGTCGCATGTTTATGATTACTTCTGTAAAAAGTTGAATGTTAGGCCCTGGGTACAGAATGTAAAGCATCATTGCAACATCATTAACATGGGGAAATCATTTTGTCTAACAACTCCTTGAAAACTTTTACAGATTGAGGTATATCTAAGGCATGTAGAAATGAAGCAGTTTTGTTTTTTTCTCCTAAGAAATGCCTGAGTGTGTGTGTGTATGTGTGTGTGTGTGTGTGTGAGAGAGAGAGAGAG
>NW_027187295.1:8480896-8487073 GCF_028583685.1 Petaurus breviceps papuanus | reverse complement strand
CAGACACTTACTAGCTGTGTGACCCTGGACAAGTCATTTAACCTGTTGGCCTCAGTTTCTTCATCTGTAAAATGAGGTGGAAAAAAGAAACAGCAAATTACTCCACTATCTTTGCCAAGAAAACCCCAAATGGCATCACAAAGAGTCAAACATGACAGAAATGACTGATTATAGTATTTTTTTTGGAGGGCAATTGGGGTTAAATGACTTGCCCAAGGTCACACAGCTAGTAAGTGTTAAGTGTCTGAGCCCGGATTTGAAGTCAGGGCCTCCCGACTCCAAGGCCGGTGTTCTAGCTGCCCCTCATTTAGTAGCTTTGACAAAAAAAAAAGTCACCTATCTAATTTTTAAGCTAAGAAGAACAAATCTCAATTTGTAAGGATGCTGAACCATCTACTTCAATACAAAAAATCATGTTTAAAGGGCAGGACTGATCATTGACTGCCACAACATTTACTAACACTTTTGAGCATATGGTATTTTAAGTGTGCATAATGGGAACTCTTGTAGTTCTGAATTTTTGTTTACTAGGGTTTAAGGATAGGAAACTGACCTGTGATTTCATTTAGAATAAGAAGCTCCAGGTGAACAATTCCTTCTACCAATTCAAGTTGATAATTTCTCTGCAACTTAATGTTTTATGCTTAGAGCCTAGGAAGGGTATGTGACTTGCCCAGAGTCAATTGGTATGTGGCAGAAGCTGAACCTGGAGTTTCCCTGGCTTTTGAACCAAGCACACTCCCCTCCCCCTCAATTAGATTGTAAACTCCTTGAGGGCAGGTATTGTTTTTTGCCTCTTTTTGTGTCCTTAGAGCTAATAAATGTTTATTGATTGATTATCTACTACTCCAGACTGCTTCTTAGCATACTGCACAGAGAATAATATGTAGAAAGTGAGAGCTAGAAGGTGAAAAAAATTCTTCCCCATTAAACAAAATAACACCAGCTTTAGTTTTGCTTGAAGGGTAGACTGTCCTTGAATTAAAAAAGGTAGTGACTTCATTATACATAAGAATCTCTCTTTAGAACACAGATAAGGGAGTGTCTGCCCTTGCATGTATCATAATTTTCTTGTTCCTAGGAGTTCTGGCTAATCTCTTCACTGAGTAAAGTAAACAAACACAAAAACTCCATGCCTGAAGGCTCCTGGGGAAATGATCATTCATGCCTTGTTTCAGTGCCACAGGATCAAATGATTTGGGGTGTGTGAAGGCAAAAGACAAGAATGAAATATTTCCTTTTTCTTATTTTCCTTTGAAAGGGGGAATTGGGGAATGGGGAGCATGGGTCCATGTGCTAAAATTGCTTGCAATCACTAAAGTCATTACTGTTCTGCTCCTTACTACCTGTGTGACCTTGGGTCAGTCACCACCTCCTCTGGACATCACTTCTGTCCTCTGTGAAATATAGGAACCACACCAGATGACCTCTCAGGTCCCATCCAGTGCTAAAGTTCATGATTCTATGGTATTTTTCACTAGTAAAATGAGACCTATTTAGGCATAGGTTGTGCATCAAGGAATAAGAGGATAAGGATAAAAACATGGATTCAGAGCCAGAGGATCTAGATTCAAATCCTGGCTCTATCCTCTCTATTTGTGTAAGTTTGGGCAAATTATTTTTTGTGTATCTGAGCCTCAGTTTATGATATCAGGAGAATGGACTAATTCTAAATCTTGTTGTTGGATCTTTTCAGTCATGTCTGACTCCTCATGATACCATTTGGGTTTTTTTTTTTGCCATGATACCAGAATGGTTTTCCATTTCCTTCTCCAGTTCATTTTACAGATGAGGAAACTGAGGCAAACAGGATTAAGTGATTTGCCCAGAGTCACAGATAATGTGTCTGAGGTCAGATTTAAACTCAGGAAGATGAGTCTTCTGGATTCCAAGCCAGGTGCTTTATCCACTGTGCACCCTAGCTGCCCATGACTGTAAATCTATAATCCAATAAATCAGTACCTGTGTTCAAAAATGGCAAAGCTATAAAAAATTGTTAACTCACATGATCATCTTTCCTTCATCCCACAGTGACAGAGGTTAGTATAATGGAAAATACGTTGGATCTGGAGTCAGAAAACATGAGTTCAAATCCCAACTCTATCTATGAATTATCTATTACATGCATGACCTTTGGCAGGCCATTTAATTTCTCAGAACCTCAGTTTCCTCATCTGTAAAATGAGCAGCTTAGACTAAATGATCTCTGAGACCCTCTTCATTTCTAAATCACGTGAGTCCTTTTGGGAGAAAAATCTTTTAAGATAGGCCTAATATAGAGCTTTAGGAAATTAAGATGGTTAAAAAAAAAGAACATGTATTTACTTTTGATTTCAGTCCATGTCATTCTCTCTCAGTTCTGTGGAAACAACAACAGCAAGCATTTACATAGGGCTTTAAGGTCTGATAAGTACTTTTTGCATAGTTCATCTCAGTTGACCCTTAGGGTTGTAGGTGCTTTTATTATCCTCATTTTACAGATAAAGAAACTGGAGCAAATGACTTGCACAGGGTCTCACAGCTAGTATTTTTAAAATGTACTCTTAGCTTTCCTTGTTTTATAGAGCATTAAAAACAAAATCCCATATTTGATCTATAATTTGCTTTTTTTCCTAACCCTTGGTGAGACATGCTTGAACCTTTGTTACCTATTTTGGGGTTTTCTTGGCAAAGATCTTGGAGCAGCTCATGTTACAGATGAGTAAACTGAGGCAAATGGGGATAAGTGACTTGTCCTGGGCAGCACAGCTAATAAGTATCTGAGGTCAGATTTGAACTCCTGATATTGAGGTTTCCTGATTCCCAGCCCAGTACTCTATCTAGTGAACCACTTAACAATCCATGCCTTACTCTTACAGCTACACATTTATCAACTATATAAATAAAAAGTTTTTATTGATGGAGAGAGGTTGAAGATAGAATTTGAGTCTTTGGAGAAGGCAAACATTTTCCAATGCCCTTTGCATGATTCCTGGATGTAAAAAGTAATGAAACATTTTTTTAAAAGAACTAGTTTAAGCTTTAGAGATAGAAAGACATGGAGACTAAAGTTGGGTTGAATTTTAAAATCAGACTGTTGTTGGAGGTTATGCTTGCTGCCTCTCTTTGAAGTGTTTTTTTAATGTTAAAGTTTATGGATTACATCCAAGATCTTTTTTAATATTATCTCCCAGTTAAAATAAGGTAGGCAAAGTAAAGGGTACTACTTGCAATGTATATTTATAGTCAAGCAAGAAGAACTGGATATCCTGGAGGAAAAAAAAACTTTCATTTCCTGAATCTCAGAAACTAATCCACAAAGGGGAGCTAAATAATGGTTGGTATGTAGTCACTTAAAACATTTATTATCTGAATGCATTAAAATGACTAGAGGCTCATTCTTTCCATGGGGATGGTTTTACCTCATTCATATCCTACTAAGGATCAGAATGTAAAACTTGGAGGGTAGTGGAATGTAAGTTTATAGGATATTAAGAGGGTAATTTTTTCATGTGAGTGTACAAAGGCTAGAAAACAAAGGCTTGTTTACTTAATGGGGCAGAGGTATAGAGAGAAAGGATATGATGAATTAAGGTAAAAAAGAAATGATTCCATTTATTTTTAAATTTTGCCTCCTAATTCACTCAAATATCCTTCTCAGTCTGAGGATGAATGTGATTCTTACTAAGGTTGAATGGCGTATTTTGTCAACTGTATGTTTGACTTGGAGTCAGGGCCACCTGACTGAATCCGATTTCGGACACATCCTAGCTGTGGAACCTTCACCCAACCAAATAAGCACTCAGCCTCAGTTTCCTCATAAGTGAAATGGTGATGATAATGCCCATAAGCCTTTACCTCACAGGGTTGTTCCACGTTATCAAATGAAATTATGTGTTTCAAGCATTTTACAAACTTTAAAGTCCATGTAAATATTAATTATTAATCTCTTCCTCAGAGTCTCTTAGGCAGATTAGTTTGCTTTCTTTTTCAAGTTCAGTTATGCAGCATCCGGTCTCCGTATCTCAATACAATATGGTCCCTGTCCCCACCATAATGTTAAAGCTTTTGTTTCAAAGATCACCATTGACATCCTAGCGAAGTTGATGATTGCTCCTCAGTCCTCATTCTACTTAACACTTCCTGTTGTCTGCTATGACACTGTTGATGAGCCACCTTATCCTCTACTAGGTGCTTGTCTGATACCTACCAGACTCATGGAAAAAAAGGAGTTGACATATACCTTGCTTCTTCTCACTAATGCTTCTAGAAATTCCTGTGGCTCCTACCATGGAGCAAACTTTCCATCTTTGAAGTTCGTTGCATCAGCTTCCCCCAACCTGTAGTTTCCCCAACTAGAAAAATGAATTTCACCCAGATTTCTCCCCGCTCTGATAGATGAGCTTTTTGCCCTGTTTCTAGGAATCAGGTCTCCACCTCTTTTTTTCTGTCTCCTCACAAAGTCCCTAAATGGGTAACCTTCCCCCCTCCAAAGTTCCAGCTTCACTGTATGTGCTATATTTCCTCATTAGAATGTATGCTCCTTGAAGGCAGGCACTGTTGCTTTCTTATACTTTGAAGTTGACAATTACCTTCATCAGTCACTAAACATTAAGGGCCTACTATTGTGTCAAGCACTGTGCTAAGCAATGGGGACATGAAGAAAGGCAGAAGGCAGTTCCTGCTCTCAGGGACTCACAGTCTAATGAAAGGGATAGCAGGTGGACAGCTTAACACAAACATGTTATACAGGTTAAATAGGAAATAATTCACAGACGGAGAGCCCTGAAATGACGAGGGATTTGGGAGAGGTTTCCTGTAAGAAGGTGAGATTTTAGCTGGGACTTGAAGGAAGCCAGGGAAACCATGGGGCAGAGATGGTGAAGGAGAGAATTCCAGGGCATTGACAAAGGTTGTTTCTGGAGCAGCAAGGAAGACAATTTCATAATATTATTTGCATTCATCCACATTATAATTAGTGCCTGAATTTTAAATGTGATTCTAATATGAATTTATGAGAATATATCTTGAAAAATAAAATCTCACAGTTTCCAGAAGTTAATTACTGGCACTTAATTTTCTCCTTCTGTTATTACTATTTATCGTGTTCGGTCATCCCGGCTTTTAAGGAGTCTGCCCTCCTTGGAAGGGGGTTGGGAGATGAGCAAGGGAAGGGCATAAGCTTTTATTAAGCACCTATTATGTTCCAGGCATTGTTCTAAACACTTTACAAATGTCTCATTTTGATGCTTCCCTTTTTACATTGCATTTTGGTTCTTTCAGCTTGTGAAATAGGTGCTATTATTATCATCCCCGTTTTATAATTGAGGAAACCATATGCAATCATAGGTTATGACTTGCCTAGCATCACTGAGCCAGTAAGTATCCAAGGCTAGATTTGAACTCAGGTTTTTCTGACTCCAGGTCTAGTGCTCCAATCATTGCTTTACTTAACTGCCTCATAGGGGAACAAAATGTGCTTATGTGTAAAAACAGACATCATGGCATTGTGGGTAGAAAGCCAGCTTTGGAATCAGGAAGACCTGAATTCATGGCCTGCCTGCCTCTAACATATACTAACTAACTAAATATCCCTCAGTGCCCTAAACAACTCTCTGAGACTTTAGTTGCAGGGAGGATGTTGACCTAGATTGATAGAGGGAGCTTCATCACTTAGAAATTCCCCATATCAATAGAATCAGAGGTCTAGTCCTTTCCCCACCCAATAGAACAAATAAAAAAAAATAAGTACAAGATAGTTTAGAGAGGGAAGTTCTAATAGTTATGAACAAGCCAGGATTAATATTCTTGTAGGGTCTGCATGTGGTACTGAAGATGTTATCATTCTAGGCATTATATTCTATATTAAAAAATGGAAATGACAATACGTGTATTACAGAACTATGTGGGAAGTGCCTGAAAGTTTTTGCAGCTGTGGCTATTTTTTTTATTTTAATGTTTGCATCAATCAATCAATCAATAAACATTTATTAAATCATTGCTATATGCCAAACACTGTACTAAGCACTCAAAATATAAGTAATGAGTTCGCTCTGACCCAGGGCCATGTCTGCTACATGATTCCTCAGGGTTCCAGGGTACCCCAAAGAATTAGAAAGATATCTCCTCTAGTATTATCAGCTGGAACCTCCATTTTCTGTGCACCGCTTCCCCTCCCCCCCCACCCGCCCCCCTCCC
>NW_027187295.1:8470413-8480796 GCF_028583685.1 Petaurus breviceps papuanus | reverse complement strand
ACTGTTAAGGGTTTAGAAACTAGCACTCCAGTAGTGTACAAAAACAGTACAAAACATTTTCCATGGAGAGGCACATCATCTTTCCTACACCACTTTGGTCTGAGTCCAGGGGGTGGTGGGAAGGAGATTTGGCCTATGATTTAGCTTGGTTTCTACATAGCTTTGGTCACACAAGTTCACATCAAAACATGGCATCTCCTCCTAATGAGTCCTCAGAGAACTGCTCCCAAAGATCGATCATTTCTTGTTCCTCAGGGTACCATTACTGGGCTGACAGTAATACCTGGCCTAGGATCTGACTGTCTTATTCCTGTGACTTGCTCTTTAAAACCCTGCAGGTTTGGAGACTTCATTTAGTTTCCTGGACCCCTTGAGCAAAGGAGTCAACTAGGTTTCCCCTAGAAGCAAATGAGGCCAAGAGACAGCAGCTGAGAATGACAGGCCTTTTTGAATGCCTCTGAAACGATTTAAAGAGCCATCTCTTCAATATGTGGCCAATCAATCAGAATCAGTAATACAATGCTTACATGTTCCACAGTTGGTATCGCCACTGCCCTTCCCTTACACACACACACACACACACACACACACACACACACACACACACACACACACACACACACACACACACACACACACACGCTTCTCCAAGAAACAGGCTTCCCAAGGTCTCCATTGGAGATCTTTATTACACAAAAAAACACAAATTCTCTACCCCCCAAAACGAACAACCAAACCCAAACATACTTGTCCAAAAGGAATTTACATTCTAATGGAGGAGACAACATATATAATTCAGTAAGTACATAGAAGATAAAATCAAAGTATATGGAATTTAACCTTTGAGTAGATGGTGTCAGCAGTAGGGAGGAAGGGAAAGTCTTCCTAAAACATATGGTACTTGGGTTGTCTTCTTTTCTTTCCATTGGTAGAATTAGACTAAATAGCTTCTAGTCCTTCCGTGCCTTAACTCTATGATTCTGTGATTCTTTGACATGTTCATGCAATGAATTTTTATTTAAAAAGTAACACATGGCTTTTATTTTGTCATGTATTGCAAGTTTGTTTAGATATCTAGTCCAAGGAAAGTTTGTTTCAGATTTATTTCATGGTTGTTTTTTTCTTTAAGTAATCAGGGTTAAGTGACTTGCCTAGGGTCACATAGCTAGTAAGTGTCTGAGGTCAAATTTGAACTCATGTCCTCCTGGCTCTAGGGCTGGTGATATATTCACTGTGCTACCTAGCTGCCCCTCTTGAGTTGATTCTTAAAGGAAGGCACTAAGTCTAATTGTCAGAGATTGGGAGAAAGACTATTTCATGGTGTAAGAAGCAGTACTATAGCATGGTAATCCAAAGCATGGATCCTGGAAATGGAGTGTCATTTGTCAGGATCATCAAATAAGCTAGAATGGATGGATCATTGAGAAGAACTTGTAATAGAGTAATTTAAGAGGACCATGTCGTTAAGAACTTTAAATGTTAAACTAAGAATTTATATTTGATTCTGGAAAAAATGCAGAGTCACTGGAATTAAGGAGTAGAGAAAAGGGGGAATTGCACTGTCAGACATACATTTTAGAAAAGTAATTTTGGGTGCTGTGTGCAAGATGGATTTGAGTGAGGAGGGATCTGAGGTAAGGAGACCTCTAAGGTAGCAATGACAATAGTTCAAGCCAGAGGTGATAGAGTTGGGAAGTAGGATGGTGACTAGGTATACAGAGAAATTGTCATATTTGAAAAATGTTATAGAGAAAGAAATTACAAAATTTGTCAACTGACTGAATATATGGAGAGAGATGTTAAGAATATCACCTAGGTTGGGAACTTTTTTGTATAGAAGGAAGGTGACAATTCTATTTTTATTTTTGCAAACTTATGAATGGAAAAAGAAATCACTTGTCATGAATTTCATGACCTCAAATGGGAGAAATGAAATATCATAGCAATTATCTAACTTTCATGCCCCAATTTCTAAAATGTGAAATCAGTTATAGAGCTATAGGAAATTATCACAAAGAAATAATCTTTCATTTATATATGACAATATTTCAAATCATCATAACTAATGTATTTTCTTTTTATTTACTTTTTTTTTTAAAGCAATTGGGGTTAAGTAACTTGCTCAAGGTTACACGGCCAGTTATTTCTGGATGTGGTGCTGAGTATCCGAGCCCAGATTTGATCCAGGTCATCCCGACACTGGAGCCAGTGCTCTTACTCGCTGAGCCACCTGGCCTCCCCTAAGCAATTGGGGTTAAGTAACTTGCTCAAGGTTACATGGCCAGGTGTTTCTGGTTGGGTGCTAAGTGTCTGAGCCCGGGATTCGATCTCCAGGTGTTCTCAACACTGGAGCCGGTGCTCTTACTTGCTGTGCTACCTGGCCGCCCCTATTTCCTTTTTTAAAGAAAACATATACACACATTCATATTCTTTAAGAGGCCCATTTTCCAATGCACTAGAGATAGAATTATGTTCCATTGCCAAATAGAAGAACCAAGATTGAGACAGATTGGAGATTCCAGTCCTTAAAACAGATGAAAGCCTTTTGGCACTCAGCATGGCACTTGTAATCTTGCATAACTCCTGTTAAAACAATTGCAATATAGATTCTGGAAATGTAGCTGTAGAATAGCCACTACAACAAAACATGCAAATGTTTTTTTTTGTTTTTTGCTTATTTATCTAGGCTTTATAAATTCTAACAATGCATTTCATATTGCATTTTAGGATTTGCAAATAATTTTCCCCAAACTCTGGAAGATAGGTTATGCAATGGAATGTCTCCATTTAACCTCTGTGGGCCTCTGTTTCTTCATTTGTCACATAAGGAGATTGAACAGATGACCTTTAAACTCCGTTTCACTCTGAATCTGTATCTTCTGATATTAGAGTATGGACCAATAGTACAAAAAGGTGCAGATGGAGATAAGTGGAAAAATGTACTCAATGTACAGAATTCCTACTATTATGTAAATGACACAGAATATATCAATTACACAAAATAGGGTACCCATAGATTATGCCCATCTATGCAGAATAGTTGTCTTAATCTTATACTATATTACCTTTTGTTGATATCACTTTTCTCTGTGTAATGATTCTTTTACAAAGGAAAAAAAGAAATCCAGAACTTTTTGTTAACATTTTTAGGATCTTGTAAATTCCACATATCTCTTGTATAGAGGGGTGTTCTGGCAAATGTTTAACAGTCAACTCTCCAAATGCCTGCAGTGAGCTCAGACACACTTTAAAGTTTAATTTGCATTATTAATGCTTTAAGTCTAGACAATTAATAAAACAATAGGGCAACCCCTGATTTGCAGTATTTCTTTTTTTTTATTTTTTTATTTTTAAGCAATCAGGGTTAAGTAACTTGCTCAAGGTTACACGGCCAGTTATTATTATTTCTGAGTGTGGTGCTGAGTATCTGAGCCTGGATTTGATCCAGGTCATCCCGACACTGGAGCCAGTGCTCTTACTCGCTGAGCCACCTGGTCACCCCTAAGCAATTGGGGTTAAGTAATTTGCTCAAGGTTACATAGCCAGGTGTTTCTGGGTGGGTGCTAAGTGTCTGAGCCCGGGATTTGATCTCCAGGTCTTCTCAACACTGGAGCCAGTGCTCTTACTCGCTGTGCTACCTGGCCGCCCCTGATTTGCAGTATTTCAATTTCTAAGGTATACTCATAATCAAGCTGGTAGGTCCAAACTGTCTCAAACACACCCTTGCTTTCCCATTATGGGTGATCAAAAATTTTACTAACTCAATGAGAAATGAATAAAGACACTGACACCCCTTTGTCATAGTAATTCACTTTTGGAGATGGATTTTAATGTCAGTTAAAGGAATCATATCCATTTCTATCAATAAGTTATACATAAAGAAGACAGACTTTGTCTCAGTTCCTTTGAGTCCCTCTCACTGTTACCATATGATGGGCACTAAAAATAGTTTTGATTGATTTTAAAATATTGTTAGGCATCTTATATTTTCCGACACTTATTTGAGGAGAATACAAAAAAAAATGTTTGAGGACTTTCCTTTTGCAAATTTTGTAAACCAGAAAATATGCACTATGATATTAACTGGTCATGACAAATTGATAGAAGTGAAATTAAAATTAAATAATCTCATAAAGTAAGTTAAAATGAATTAAATATGATCTTTTTTTCATCAAATAGTCTCTTCATCTTTCCCTTTAAATGAAGCTAATGAGCTTTGGGATCTTTTCCATTGATTATTAAGGGAACTTTAATCTTTGGTTTTCTTTATTCTCATTTGTTGAATCCAAATACTCAAGAACTTGTAGGCCAACACTTTTGAATGTGATGAAGGCTGACTGAAACAGGAAAAAAGATATTCTTTGTTATTGGCCCCCTCAAGGCTTTTTCCTGGTCTTTTTTTTCCCTTCTCAGTAAGTACAGAAGTTTTCCAAATGAATAGCTTTGCTGTGTGTCTAAACAAGATATTAATATCTTTTCATTGAAAGAAACTTTTCATTGAACAAAAAAAAATCCTTATATTCTCTTCCTAAGAGTTTTGGGTTCATGCACCTCATTTTGAAACGGAGTTTCTGTTGTGTCTTAAATGTAAAATTCCTCACTGAATTAAGATGGGGATATTTATCATTATGTATCTGTATATAGCAAACGAATGTGGCTATGAAACTTGAAAAATGTTAGATTTGGGATATGAAGGGTACTAATTATCTCAAGCATTGTTTAGTGAGACATTATGGAGGAAAAATGGGGGGTTATAAAGTTTAAATTCTGGTTAGGAGTATTGTATATTGGGTGTTCCAGAAGGATCCTACTTGACTCTGACAGTTTTAATGTCGAGAAAGCATAGAAGTAAATTGAATACAGTGAGACTGGAAAGATTGCAATTTGGAATTAATTCAGCTCTCTAAATATATACAGGTGACATAAAATTAGATGAATGAGGCATTTATGAATCTGTTATGAAAAACCTGGTGCAGTTTGGCTTTTTTGTGTTTTTGTAACTATGAGCACTAAGGGGGATCCAAGATAAAGGAATGATTCCACTGAGAATTCCTGGTATCTTTCTTTGCATTTTGGATAGCTCAGGTGGCTCTCAGCACTGGGCTAGCATTTAAAAAAAATCACTAGACCAGTTTTTTATAACTTCTAGTGAAAAGTAAGCGTAAGAAAGATGATTAGCTTACTAATAGTGGTATTAATTTTCTTCTTAAAGAAATTAGAAACTATGGTGGTAAAATATTAGGAAATAATATTTGATAAAGTGTTGAGTATAAAGAGTCAGCAAGATAACATTGAGTTCAAAAGTTAGGTAACAATAGACTATTACAATGATTCGGCAAAGCCTGTTGCAGAATCAAGTGAGCAAGGAGTGGATTTTGTTATGACAAAGTCAGAATGAAACCTGATTTTTCTTTAAGGCCTGACAAAGAATGAAGAATTAGGTCAAGTTACTTGAAGGGAAAAAAGTCAAAATGTGGAGAGAAAAACTGATTCTAAAAGTACATCGTACTCTGAAATTTTAATTTTCTAAAGAATTCATTTTTAATAAATCTTTAAACATCTTTTATAATGGTATACAATCTTCTATGTGTTAAACATTGTATATATGTAATATTTTGGTATATAGTAATCTAGAATAAATGTTAGCAATACCTTGTATCACACTGATAGGGATGGGATATGAACCCCCAAAAGACCATGCCTTTGGGATCTGGATCCCAGAAAGGAAAAGCCCTTGGACTTTCCCATGTGGACCAGGTCCCTGGTGTTTGCCTGGAACATTCAGCCCTTCTGGGTGCTTCTCTATTACCTCTCAGTCACCCCAGACTACTTGGTACTCCTAAATCCTTCCCACAGTCTTTTTGTATATAAGATTCATTTTCCCCCCATTAAAATGCTCAGATTCCTTAAGAGTTTGGCTCATGTGTAGTCACAAATACACTCAGGTTCAATCTGACAGGCTTGTTAGTGTCACAAATTCTCAGATTCCTTCAGTCTGTCCAATGACTCAGATTTGGTCCGGCCCCTTGTCAATACAAGTGTCACAATAGGGCAGATTCCTAAAATCTTGCCCACCCTGACCAGTGTTCTAATAAATCTCTGGCTGAAAGAATGCTTGAGTCAAATTCCTTCCAGGCAGGACCTGCATCAATTGCCCTTGAATTTTGGGGTCCTAGCACCTCTAGACCTTAACAACACTAGGCATTATTTTGGGGACCTATGAACTTGGCTTTAACCCTGTTCATTTGAATAAGTAGGTCAAAGATCTCTAGCCTGGGTAACCTCTGGAGATGTGATAGCAAATTATTCAATATAAACTCTCATTTAAACCTCATACTTCAATCCAGAAGTTAAAAAAAAAAGATTATTTTTAATCTCTAGATGTGACAAAATGCTTTTCATCATCTAAAGCTCTGTGTGTGTGTATGTCTGAGTGTTTGTGTGTTATCCATTGCTCAAAGGAGAATTCTGAACTTATTAAAAAAGAATTATAGTCAAATGCATTTTAAAAAGACCCAAGAACATTATTGTGCCTCTTTGTGATGATTTTGCCCATCACAAAATCCATGTATTTTTGAGACTTGAGCAATCAACAGCAATTTGAGACTTGTCAAACCAGATCATTAACATTTCAGAACTGGACTTGGGCTTGTTATCCTTTTGAATTCGAAGTTCATAGAAATACAAGCCATGCTCAGTTCTCTTCACAGTTGGTTTTTACCACATGCTTAGCAGTCTGAAATATGTCTTTGGAGAACCTTATTATGTATTAGCAGACTGAAAGCTAGCTCATTGGCTAGGGCAAAGGGTGAGTATAAGTGAGCACTGCATAGTCATTGCAGACAATTATAATTTTGACTTTATAGAGAAGGGTGTTGAGATATCATATTCTGGGTGACACTGTGTCAGAACTCCTAAATAATGTTTGGATAGCCATGTTAAATGTTGTGTCTTGAGTTTAAAACTAGTCAGTTGCTAATCTTTTGTTGTTAGAAAAGGAGTATAAATAAACATTTGTATCTAAGAGAATAATCCACGAGAATAGGTGAATGGGTATCACTGGACTAATAATTAACAAGAGGTAGTAGCTTGATTCAGTGGAAAGAGCCTCAGATTTAGGGTCAGAGAAATTCCATTGAAATTCCAGCTTTGCTATTGACTACTTCTGTGACTCTGGAGAAGTTGCCTAACCCCTCTTGGCCTTGGGTTTCCTCATCTGTAAAATGAAGGCATTAGAATAGATGAACTCAGTTTCTTGCAGGCAGAAATTCAAGATATTATAGATTGTGTCCTTTGATAAATTGTGTGCTTAGCACTTTGCTACAATTGTGAGGCACAAAAGAAATAATAACTCTAAGATATCTCCTTTAAAGGATTAAAGAGATTTCAAGGTTAAGGAAAGGGGCTATATATAAAGGGTCCTAGTTCTAGCCAGATAACTCCTAAAAGTGGCGTTTTATGTGTTTTTAGGGGTAGATAACCCTAATGGTGGTGTTTTATGTGTTTTTAGGGGTAGACAACCCCTAAAAGTGGCATTTTATGTGTTTTAAGGGTAGATAATCCCTATAGGTGGTATTTTTAGTTTTATGGGTCAGGGAAGACAGACTTTGTCCCAGAAGGGTAACCAATTCACAAGAGATAGTGATGGCTGCTTTTCTATTTTGTTAGGGAGGGGTTTGGACCTCCATGCTGTTGGTGGTAGTGGTAGGGTATGTGCATACTGGGGGTGGAGGGAGGTGGGGACAAATAATGGCAGACTTCTCTCGTTTTTCCAATAGAGTACAATCCTCTGTGTGAAGGGATGGAAAATCTGACTATATATGCCCTAGGTCAAGCTGCTCATTGAGTTGTTTCATCATCAGGAACTAGGTTAAAAGTTGTCAAATATCCCTCCCTTCTGTGTTATTCATGCATAGAGAGCACAGAACGAAAACTACGGAAGATGGTCTGAGTGGACCAAATTAGCCGTTGGACTTAGAGCATTAAAAAAAAAAAAAAGTTAAAAACAAAAAGTACTATTTTTAAATTGCATTCTATGTGTGTGTGTTTGAGCCCTTGTCCCTGCCCTCTGCCACCCATCCCCTCTTCAAGCTCTTCCCAAGTAATTAAGTAAAGTAGCAGCAACACCAACCAGTCTTCTGTGAGAAGTCTAAACATAAGGAAAGCTATATGAAAAGATCAATAAGCAAGCCCAGGGTGTGGCCTCTCCTGGGTGCTCCCATTTGCCATAAATTGGGTTGTTGTTGCTGACTGATGGGTTTTGTCTGCCACCTAGTGATTAACAACTGAATATAAAAACCAGGACCGATTGAAGATGGAAGGAAAAAATGAGTCTTAGGAAAGCAGTCAGAATACAGCACAATGGAGACATTCCCAAAGAAAATTTGGTCACAAAATTCAGCTCTCATATCTAGAACAGCAATGCCAGCACAGCTGTGGTAATGATTCATCATGGTTTGGATTGATTAATTGGGACATTGTGTGAGGATAAAATAATTGGATAGCAATTAAAAAAAATTAACATTCTTGAGACTTCCCCCACCCCCACCTCCAAAAAATTCATAAGACATATAAAAATTTAAACTGTCCTATGAAATTTTACTCATCTATCCCATGTTCACAGGCATTATTGCACCTAAAGGAATAACACTAGCCCAAAGAATTATAGTATAATATTATTGTTCAGGAGGAATTTTTCATACTTTATACAATTTTTTTTTCCTTGTCCAAGCATCTAATACCCAAACCTTTTTATTTTTTTTTAAGATTAGACTCTGGAGACACTGTGAATTTGTGTGGATAATGTAGGATTCGAAGAGGACAGTAATGATATTAACACTGAAGGGAATATCAGAATAATAATACATCTAAGTATACATCTATATATACAATGACTGGCACATCGTAAGTGCTTAATAAATGCCAACTGTTTGACTCTCTATATTGTTTTCACAGCTTGTTTCCTTTTTTTCAAAAAGAAATTGAAACTGTGATTTCAATGGGGTAGGGTGCTCCCAATGAACAATTTCTTTTACTAAAATAAAGATCACAACCTTTTCTGCAAGGTGAAATGGACTTGCCCGGTGTCACACAGTCAATGTGAGTCACAAGCAGAACTCAAACCCACTTCTTCCTGTTTCCAAGGCCAGCTCTCAATCCATGCTGGGCTGTGAAAGCAGTTGTAAAAGGAAATAGTAACCTCACCATAAGAGGCATGGATATTTTTAAAATGTGGGACAATCGGGACACATTGTTTTTTCTAACCACAAATATGCATTGACTCCTTTTACTCAAAAATGTTTTGGAGGGCAATTGGAGTTAAGTGACTTGCCCAAGGTCATGTGGCTAGTTTTTTGTGTTAAGTATCTGAGGCCAAATTTGAACTCAGGTCCTCCTGATTCCAGGGCCGATGCTCTATCCACTGCTCTACCTAGCCGTTCCCCCCCCCCCCACTTTTACTCATTTTTGAATGAATGTATGTGAGTAGAGGTTCAATACATATTTGTACCATCTGTAATATGAGGGGAGAGGGGAGGGAGAGAACAGGGACAAGAAAAAGAGTTTAGGAGCTCAATAACCTCTTTGCTGCTTAAATGCATTCCAAACAAACTCTGCAGTTACTTTTACATCTTAATGTTAAATCTCAAGGTAAAAAGGACTGCAATGACATTCAGACTGACTTCCACCATTATCATTTGAAGAAAAAAAAATAAGTGATGCAAATGACTCTCTTAGTGATTCTCCAAAATCCTCGTAGTACAGAAAAAAAAAAGAGAATTGAATATGGAGTGGACATAGGTTTGAAGCCTGGTTCTGCTACTTTTTACCTAAGTGATCATAGGAAAATTACTTTATTTCTCAATTCCCTCATCAACAAAATAAGGTGGGTAGGCCTTAAAGGTCTTTTGCAGGACTATAAAGCTACAGCACTCTGACCTCCAAAATTTTGATGAGATAGTATTAGCTAGTATTTATGAAGTGCTTTAACTATGATGGAACATTTGATCCTTACAACAATCCTAAGAAGCAGGTGCTATTATTCCTATTTTACAGATGAGGAAACTGAGTCTAGCATAAGTTGTGACTTACCCAGGGTCACAAAGCTAGCAGGTGTCTGAGGCAGGATTTAAACTCAAGTCTTCCTGATTCTAAATCCAGAAGCAAATGAGACAGAGCAAAAGTAAGAGGGGAGAGAGAAAGAGAGACAGACAGACAGACAGACAGAGAAACAGAGAGAGAGAGACAGAGACAGAGACAGAGACAGAGAGATTCAGAGAGAGAGGGAGACAGAGACAGACAGAGAGACAGACCTCCAGAGAGAGAGACAGAGAGAGAGAGACAGAGAGAGAGACAGAGAGAGAGAGAGAGAGAGAGAGAGAGAGA
>NW_027187295.1:8453901-8470313 GCF_028583685.1 Petaurus breviceps papuanus | reverse complement strand
AGAGAGAGAGACAGAGAGAGAGACAGAGAGAGAGACAGAGAGAGAGAGAGAGAGAGAGAGAGAGAGAGAGAGAGAGAGAGAGAGAGAGAGAGAGAGAGAGAGAGAGAGAGAGAGAGAGAGAGAGAGAGAGAGAGAGAGAGAGAGAGAGAGAAAGAGACAGAGAGACAGAGAGAGACAGAGAGAGACAGAGAGACAGAGAGACAGAGAGACAGAGAGAGAGAGAGAGAGAAAGACAGAGACAGAGAGACATGGAGAGAAAATAGTCATTTTTTCTCAGAGGACCCAGAAGTAATGGCAGACACTTCTCTTTGGGTTTTGGCAGTTAGGCTGTCTCCCACCCTTTGACCCTTGATTATATTTAATTTAACACTTATTTGTAATTATCTTGAATTATTCTTTCTTTTCCCCTCCTTCACTCTTTCTGAGAGCTTCAAGTGTGCAGGTCTTAAGATCCTCAATACACTGCAAATCCTTTTAAGGGAGGGACTATAGGAAATATTTTTCTCTAGTTACTTTTCTCGAATAGAACCTAGTATTGTGCTAAACTTGATAGCACTTGCTGAACTATATTGAATACCGTACATTACATTGTTAGATCTGTGGATCCAGAACAAAACTCAGGCTAATTGAAAATACACTACAGGCTGTCCCAAAAGTCTTGGTACACTGTATGTACCAAGACTTTTGGGACAACCTATATTATAGTACAATTTGTGTAAATGTTGTGAAATCTTGTTCAAGGCATGAAGCTTGACATTTGCAAATATTCAGAAATGGCTCAGAAAGCCATGGAATACGATGAGGAAGACCATCATGAAGAAGCTTTTGTTTTGTCAGCTACACCAAAGAGTTCATGGGAAGGTATAATATAAAAATATTATATTATATTATATTTATATAGCAAACCTCCCCAAAGGTGACGCATGGCAGAAGAATTTGCTATGGAATTATACAGACCCAGGCTTTGAGTGATTTCTAGTTTTTTAAAAGTCCAGTCTTTATTTGGGATTCAACCTGGGGTGTTCTGGAGCCAACTCGTACTGTCTCAGGAGAACCAGTGGTCAAATATTGAGTGTGAGCATATACACCTCAGAAAATGGCAAACACCACAAAGTAAGGCTTTATTTATTGTTTCGTTGATTGTTTAGACAAAGTGATGGAGAAAATATAAATGATGGAAATTAAGGGGGGGCAGGCTAGTTAAACATTTGCCAACACTCTTCTGGATGAAATGAAATTATTGTTGGAAATTCTGTTGGAAGCTCTATGTATCAAAGGTAGTTTGTGACTTGGGCCCCTATGCAGGTAAAAAAGCCTATATAATAATTAATTATATAATAATAACAGTAGTTATTGCTGATATAGTGTTTTAAGGTTTGAAAAATGCTTTACATTTATCATCTCATTTGATCTATTTGATTTGGTATTTCATTGGTAATGCTTGGAACAAACTAGGCATACTGCTGAAGGGAGATAAAGGTTCTTTGATGAAGAAGAGAATCAACTTATTATTCTCCATCTGAAAAGCAGAAACAGCAATGATGGTGCCACAGCCAGGAAGCATTTTTCCATATGTTAAACATCTGCGAAGAATGGCTACACATTTTAGATAGAAAATTACATAATATACCTAAGAGAGTGGAGAGAGAAACACCACTGTATAGTTTAAGAAAGTAGATTTCAGTATCATAGTGGAAAAATGCACTATGGTTTTTCTAATGGTTTTACTTCCCACTGAAACAATTTTCTTGAGCTTTCATTTAAAGGCATATGTAAGTCACATTATATAACAAACTCACCTAAGCAAACACATATTTTTTTCCCTTTTAGATTTTTTTTTAGCAATCCACAAGATCTGTTTGTAAAAACTAGCCATTGACTATTTTTTCATATGTATGTACTATTTTTAAGTTTGTGCCTATGAAGAAAATGTAAAATCTAATGCCAGTGTATCATTTTTTTCATCATGAAATTTTTAAAAATTGTGTATATTTTATATTAAAATTAAGGAAAATATTTAGCAGAGATCATATAGCAATTTATTATGTTGTTTTGGACTTAATTTTCCTTCATGAAAATCTGATTTTGTAGTAAAGAAGATGAAATCAAGTAGAAAGAATGAGTCCTTTTTCTCATTAGGATTTAAAAGAAAACCTGGTTTCAGAGGGTTTGCAGGAGGTCTTCATCACAACTCAGGATTAGATTCAGTTCTTCCTGATTGTATGTTTCAAAGTCTTCTTCCTACGTATCTCTGATGTGGAGGGACCTGTGGGATTTTGAAAACTCTGCCACTAGAGTGCCAGCCTTGACAAGTCCCACCTATCTAAAAATGCTTCCAGTATCCTTGGGTAACCAATTCCTTTATTTGAGGACCATCCCAGATGATGTTATCTAGGCTTCCTTGTTAGAAGGTTGGTCATCAGGTGGTGATTGTTGGTCACAGTAACTCATCAAACTTTCTATTATATTATAGAGAAAACTTTATTCTTCTTTGGTAGAGGACATGCCCATATGGGAAAAATCATGAATTCTTGAAGTATTTGTCTGCCTAGAAATATGTTTGGGCAGCTAGGTGGCACATTGGTTAAAGTGCTTGGCCTGAAATCAGGAAGATTCATCTTCCGGAATTCAAATCTGACCTCAGACGCTTACTAGCTGTGTGACCTTGGGCAAGTCACTTAAACCTGTTTGTTCAGTTTCTCATCTGTAAAATGATGTGGAGAAGGAAATGGCAGATTACTCCATTATCTTTGCCAAGAAAACCCCAAATGTGATCATGAAGAATCAGACATGACTGAAATGACTCAACAACAACAACAACAAAAACTCTTTGGCTATATCATCAGCATTATATTTTTCCCTATATTATTTTATCTATTGCACTAGTCACCATGACGTTTTCGGAGTCACAGTTTGTAGTCTAGAGAAAGTCACCGTGAGAGGACAGAAAGCTTATGTTACTTCCCTTGAGATCATCCACACTGGCACTTTTTTGGGCTGTCATTTCACATTAAGTTTTAGAACTATTTGCTGGCTTTCTTCCCTGAATTGTTCTCTCCACCTTAAAATGGCTTTATGTCCTTTAAAATTTGCTTCAAAATTTCTGTCTTTCTTGAAGTCCATCTTTTTTTTTATCATTCTTATTCTCTCCCCTCAGGACTTAGGTACCTTTTTGTTTTTACTCCTAATATACATATTTTTATTGATATTTTCTGTCTTTTAAAAACCACCTTCATTTCCTATTTTCCTAGTCCTATTTCTTTCATTCTTTCTTTAAGAAAAAACATATCATGTGGTGCGTGGTTGGAGAATGCTACTGACTGATTGATGTTCCTTGTAATTATCTCTGGATTTGGAAACTTCAAAGTATCAATAACATTCCTATTTTTTTTTTCCTAGATGGATATGATGCAGAAGTACCCTGCAAACAGAATGGGCATATGTACTTGAACAGGGATATTTGGAAACCAGCCCCTTGTCAGATCTGTGTCTGTGATAATGGAGCCATTCTCTGTGACCAGATCCAGTGCCAGGAAGTGTTAGATTGTGCAGATCCAATTACGCCATCTGGAGAGTGCTGTCCTGTCTGTCCAAGTACAACCGGTGGTGGCAATAATCCCAGTTTTGGTAAGAATGCTGGAAATTTGCTATTTTACCCAGAGGGTTGATTAGCACAGTGTCATTAGAAGTTAACACAGACTCAGTTCATTAGCTTTGGACTTTGGACTTCATTCTATTCCCTTTGAAGAAGGAGGGAAGGGAATGGTAGTAGACCAAGACTGCTGAGAATTCTACCAAGAACTTACATGGGAAAATTGAGCCAATTTTTAAGAGGAAGTACAACCCTGATGCTCTATTCCACTCAAGAAGTAATTACTTGCTGCCATAGTTGTGATGGAATCATTTGTAGCATTGCAACTATAGAGGTTCCTTAGGAAGTCTATTAGTGATATGGAATGGGCCCAATTAGCTTTCTGTAGCAAATTGACTTATTTGCCTACTATGCCATCTCTTGCCCCATCTCTAGGACATGAATGATAGAGGAACTATTTTTTTTTGCATAAATATTATTTAAGTCCCATATATTGCATTAAGCAATACTCCAAACAGGGCGGCCAGGTAGCACAGCGAGTAAGAGCACTGGCTCCACTGTCGGGATGACTTGTGGATCGAATCTGGGCTCAGACACTTAGCACCCACCCAGAAACACCTGGCCATGTAACCTTGAGCAAGTTACTTAACCCCGATTGCTTAAAAAAAATACTCCAAACTCTTAAGATATTCAGATAATTGTAGAAGTGAGGAAAATATATTACTTGAGGTGGGATGGGAGTAGATTTAAAAGCAGAAATGTGTTACATGGGGGTGTCTAGGTGGCTCAGTGAAAAGAGTGCCAGCCCTGAAGTCAGGAGGACCTGAGTTCAAATCTGGCCTCAGACACTTAACACAAAAACTAGCTGTGTGACCTTAGGCAAGTCACTTAACCCCAATTGCCCTACCTTCCCCCCTCCAAAAAAAGCAAAAAAAAAAAGTTAAAAAAGATATGTTGTACATGAAAATGCCTGTGTACGTTAGAAAAAAACCCTTATGTAATGTATGTCAGGTACTGAGCATTTGATAATTTAGAGACAAATGGGGATCTGAGAATAAGGTGGGTACACATGCTTGTGTTTTTAATGTAGTCTTTGTAATAGAATGAGATTAAAAGTGTGAGGTGTAGAATTTAGAAATAAAAAAATCCCCCCAGAAAGTTTGAAATATTTGACGAGTTGGTATGTGGGAAGTTGATTAAACTTATTCTGCTTGGTCTCAGAGGGCAGAGTCAAGTACAATTGGTGGAAGTTATAAGGTCTTAGAATTCAGCTTAATATAAAGAACTTTCTAATATTTTAAGAAACTGAACAGTGTTTCAGTATTGATTTTCCATCATAGACCAAGCAGAGTCTATATGACTACTTATTAGAGAGATTGGAAAAAGGATTTAGTAGGAAGGCTCAGGTAGGAAGGAGATTAGAAAAAATAGATGAATCCTAAAGTCATCTTTGGCTCTAAATCTCTGATAACATCTAATGTTAAGACTACATGATTCTGTGAAAAGTATTTCAAATAGTGAAAGATCTTATAAATTGGCAATAATAAATTTATGCAAACTTTATTAAGCTTTTGACAAAAGAGGAAATTCTAAACATATGTACATTAATTATTAATGAATATTTCAAATTCTTTTATTTTTAATTCCATAACTTTAGTGAAGGCCACATAATTATTATTTGATGATTAGCTTAATAACACTGGGTGTTCTAAAAGTATTAATACTTTATGTTATTCTGAAACTTTTACCTAGTCACAAACATGTTTAGTAATTCATGTTTTTGATGATAAAGTCTTGATTTTATTGAATTTTTATCCATAAGCTTAAGCTGTTGTATAGTTGACACACATTTAAGAAAAATATTTGGGAGTATGGGATTTGTAAGTACTTAGCTAGAATTTCCAATAATAATGATGATAATGATGATGATGATGATGATGGTATCTGTGCTTTTCTTTTTGTAGGTAGAGGAAGAAAGGTAAGTTCATGTTTCTTTGCATTCATCCTACTCTGTACCCATGCTTCCCTAACGGTTTTTTTTATGAAGTACTATTCAAATACAAGTTCTTAGAATTGTTATAATTCTTTTTCTTCTTCTTTTTTAGTTACTGCCCCATCCAGCCAGATAGAATTAAATTCATGTAACTTCACATGTTTAATTGAGTACCTTTGACGTACTTAGCACAGGGTTAGGTTGTTGCTGTGGGAGACTGATAAAATGTACATGATTATTTTCTTTAAACTAAAAATAAAAAAAATCACCTGTGTTTTCACCTTTCTTAGGAAAGGAAAACATCATTTGAATAAATCACCAAATAATAGTAATTAATGAAGCAGATTTTGTTGAGTTGATACAGCCTATCTGGTGTTGGTACTTGAAATTAATTTGTATTCTAACCAGAATTTGTCATGGAAACTCAAACCCTGATCCTATTTTCAAGTGGAAGGAAGAGAAACCTACCATGAGATTTACCTCTAGTTCTCCAAATACCTCAATCTACCAGTATAGAACCGAGTCAAATTTATAAAAATAAGAGTCATTCCCCAATTGATAAATTGTCAAAGGATATAACAGGCAGTTTTCAGAAGAAATCAAAGCTATCTATAGATATATGAAAATGTTCTAAATCATTATTGACTAGGGAAATGCAAGTTAAAACAGCTCTGAGGTACTGCCTCATACCTATAAGAAATGACAAATGCTGGAGGGGATGAGGGAAAAATAGGTACATGAATGAACTGCTGGTGGAGTAGTGAACTGGTCCAACAATTCTGGAGAATAATTTGGAACTTTGCCCAAAGGGCCATAAAACCTTGTATATAAAACTGTATAGACTCAGCACTCCACCACCTAGCTGCCCATAAATGATGATCAACTGTGGAAGACTTGGCTTCTCTGGTCAATACAGTAATTCATGACAATTCCAAAAGACCAGTGATGAAAAAGAGCGAATTGATTAATTCTGAGTTCAAATTGAAGCGTAATTTTCTCACTTTCTTAATTTTTCTTTCTTTGTCCCTAATCCATTCTCCCTTATTAAACCTTGTCCCTTTTGTGGAACCATGCTAAAAAAATCATCAGACATTCTAATTATATTTGCTACTGAATCTGAATCAGTACCATTTGCAGATTTTATGAGTATATTCTCTGTTCCTTTATTTAGTTTGTCATTACAGATACTGACCAGAACAGATCCAGAATTGGTGTATTTACTCCTCTCCCCTTCCACATTCCCTCCACTCTCCTTCTGCCTTTTCTCCTTTATAGACCCCTTTCTCTTATGCAGAAACCACAATCCTGCCTTGTTTGCCACTCTTTAACCATAGCAATATAGTTTTGATTTTATATACCCAGCCTGTCTATGAGAATAAATTGTTTAAATACAATGATTTACTGTAAGCAACATCATATATATCTATCATATCTACCATTAAAGAAAATTGAATTAGTTTGGCATGACTTAATCTTCAAAAACCCATGTTATTCCCTCCCCTACCCCAATACCTGTTATGCTATTAGAGTTTGTTACTAATTGATTGATGGCTTGTTCTAGCTTCATCTCAGGTACTGAGGTTAAATTCACTAATCTGAAGTGCCTTCCATTTTCCTTTTTAAAAGATGCCACATCATTTTCCCCTATTCAGTCCTTAGAAACTTTTAATTATATCTATATTTCTGTAGATATAGATAGATATAGATATATTGTTAATGACCTCAGCACTTTAGCAACATCTGTCATTTTCTTAAGTAGCCTGAGCAAATTTAATCAAATATTAATGATTAAATTGCCAGTTTTTCTGAATTTTTTAAATCTTTAGCCATATTTTCTCTATTGTAATATGGTTTTCCATGCCTTTCATTGAACTGTAGATGTCTTTATTTGATCTTAAGCTTCTCAAGGGAAGGGACTATGTTATTTTTATCTTTGCATCCCTAGCATTTAGGACAGTGTCTTATGCATAAGAGTCACTTAATAGTTGTTGAATTAAATGAATTGCCTTTTGTTCCTGTTAAAGTAAACTACTATATATTCATCTTTGTAAAGATAGATGTTAAAGAAGAAATTGAAAGACTTTGCCTCTTAATTAATTCTTTCTTACTGGCTGCCCATTGATGTTTGCAGGAGGAGTGAAAATGTCCAGCTAGCTACACATAAAATGCTATAACTCTTTTATAACTCAATTTCCTTGTGGGATTTTCTCATTTTAGGTATTATATAGTAGTAAAAACACCATTTGGTAAGACTGCTCATTAATGATAATTTTCTTCCCTAAAGGGACAAAAAGGAGAGCCTGGATTAGTACCAGTTGTAAGTATTTATCCTTTTCTCTTATCTAATTGTTTATAGAATTAAACATTTCTTTTTTGATAGAAAATTATGTGAAAATTAATTCTTGAGTTGAGAAATACCGATCCAACTCCATGTATGCAGTTCAAAAACTTGAACATCACAGTTTTGGAGTTTGGTAATGATAGAACTTGAATTTAAAACAGCAAGTTCTTGACTTTTTATTCAAATTTACCAAAGGACAAAAACATGGCATTTGAAAAATCAATTTTACTCCATAGCTGTGTGGTGAAGGTTGAGTGGTCCCATGCCTGTAGGAATGATGCTTTAATGATAACTCCCCCATCCAGAGAGAAAAGTGAAAAAAGTGTTCTATTAATTCAAATAAGCAGAAGTGAAAATATCAGTGATGCTAATGAAATTCTCATAGAATATATTTAGATTTATAGGTAATTGAAAATCTGATGGCATTTTCCTCTGATGGAAAAAGAGCGACTTGTTCATGACACATGAAATAGGGAGGATTAATTAGACATTTACTGCTCAGGTGCTCTTTCTAATATTTAAAGACATTAAATGAGCAAATGAGTTCTTGTCATTGTCTAGAGACGTTGATATAATGCTTATGGTTAGTCATGAAGTGCTAGAGGTTTTTATAGTATTTCATATTAGGCTAATTTTTGAATTCATGTTTATTTTTTGATCGTTGATGTGGTTTAGACAAAGATAATAGAATGATTCAAATTTTTTCTTAGATCAGAGTCTATTAAGAAGGTGGCTAGTCTAGCTCATATTCATTTTCTCAAATGGATATTACTTTTATTCTTGTCTTTCATTGATGATTTTATTTGTTTTATTTGTTTAGGTAACTGGAATTCGAGGTCGCCCAGGACCAGCAGTAAGTACTTTAGTTATTTTATATATTTGAGGATATTGTGACTGAAAAATATTATATTCAGGAGAATATGGTAAAATCCACTGACTGAATATTATATTCAGTAGAATATGGTAAAATCCAAAGCATTAGATTGGATGCAAAGTATCCATAATTTAAAGCAGAAACAAAAACAAAAATAAAGTCCAAAACTTAGTTGGCCTGATTATTTCACAAAAAGTATTTTTGAGAAGGAATTTCATTGAGAATAAATATAATAAAGGATAATTTTATAATAATTCATACCTTGAACCAAGCTGTGTCAGTTACAATTCATTTACACATACTAGGGATAGCAGGATGAAAATGTTATTTCAAAGTAAAATTATAATATCTCCTTGCAATTTCTGTATTTAAAGTGCATTTGCAAATATAGTAAATGTTATAGTAAACTTATTTTTTAAAAGATTCTTACATTATTTGACACAATGGACATGCCTGATCCTTTGTCAATAATCCTGTTCTGGTAGAGGAGTTGCAATGTATGATTAGAGGACAAAATTTTAAAACACAGTATTGTTTTCTGGTGTTTCTCATTGAGATTACTGATTGGTTGATGATCTGTAGCAGCTTTAGGGAACAAAGGAATCTAAGAATAGGGCATTTTTAGTTAAGCATGGCAAGATTGTTCTGAATTTAGCTTTAGATCATCAGCTGTGTCCCGTAGGTGCCAAGATTTAAAACATGCATACCACACCACACCAAAACAAATCATGACGGAGAAACCAAGTAAACCAGCTTTAGCAAATTATGAATGTAACATGTCCTAATCCATGCATTCTAAAACCTCTGTTTCAACTAGTACTGGATTTTGAATTTAATGAGTTCACGATCCAGTTTATTGTGAAACTTTTGCTCTCCTCAAGTGGTTCCAAACTTCAATTGAAGTGTATATTTTGCAGAAAAAGGTAAAAATGGAAAAAGAATTTTTTTTCAAAAATAAAAATTTCCACGAGTTTTGTTACTTTCTATAAATGTCATATACCTACCCTGTTTAGGAGAAACTGAAAACTTTTTATGTTTATTAAAAATATTTTGAACACCCTCCACTAAAATCCTTTTCTGGAATCTCATTCTGGCATGGAGTGCTCTTGGGTTCTCAATGAATGTGGTAGCTGAGCATAAATTTGGGATGGTCCTTCTTGAGTGTATAGGTTCCTTGGTTTAATGTCTGTCCCTGAGGAGCAGCCTAAGTATGCTTGCAAATGCTCATCAACAGGTAGCTTCATTTGGCAGTGGGAGTTTGGAGGAGAAATTAATGCAATTATCCATTAAGCTATTAGCTAGAGGGAATATCCACATGAATGAAGTCATGAATCCTGAACTGCTTTTGAACAGGAAACTATAGCTATTATAATCTGTGGATAATGAAGTGGGTATTGCATCCACAAGTAAGAGATAAAATGTGATGAGCAACTTAAAGAAATTTCGAAGATCCGTAAGCCATCATTTGGCTAAATACTTTTGTCAATTTCCAATTATTTTCTTTGGGAAATTGAATGACTCTGCTTTGGTGTGTGTTAGAGAGACAGAAGACAGCAGCTGAGAGTTTGCACTGTTCATTTTCTCTAGTTTTTGAGGTTTAAACCTCAAGTTATATGCTCATTAACAGTTATACAATATTCATCTTAGGGTGTTTTTATTTATTTTATGATTACATACACAGTAACAGAGTGGTCCTGAGAATTTTTTCATTGGCAACAATTCATTTAAATTTTCAGTCCCTCAAACACTTCACCATTTCTCTCCTTTGTAGAAAGTTATTGATCTACATTGATAAAAGGAGTTTCCACACCAAAAATCCCCCCACCCTAATATAACAACAATAGCAATTTTCTTTTGTCAGTTGAAAGTGTCTGCCAGTAATATCATTGTATGAACAGACCATGTTAATAAACTGCGGAAAATATGTTCAAAACATTCTTCAGAAATGATGGGCTACCATCACATACACATAGTTTTATTTTTTATATTTTGAAAATTATCTAAATAAAAAAATGCTTTTTAGTTTTTTCTTTCCTTTTTCTTACATTAAGTGGGGTTTTAATTTTTAGCTTTGTATTGATTTATAAAATGTGTATAGCTTCATAAGATGTGTAATTTTCTTTATGTTGTAATTAGGGACCTCCAGGATCTCAAGGACCAAGAGGAGAACGAGGCCCTAAAGGAAGACCTGTAAGTCATTAAAGACTTTGCCCTCTTAAAAATATCTCTGGGGTGGCTAGGTGGTGCAGTAAATAGAGCACCAGACCATGAGTCAGGAGGACCTGAGTTCAAATGTGGCCTCAAACACCTGACACACTTACTAGCTGTGTGACCTTGGGTAAGTCACTTAACCCCAATTGCCCTGCCTTCTTCCCCCCCCTTCAAAAAAAAAGACAAAAAATAAAAAAGAAATATCCCCATGGCAGGCAAGCCTGCAACATTTTCAATGGTTCTGAGTAAGATATTTGTTTTTAGTCCTCTATCCAATTCCATTAAGTATTTCAAGTTACTCTTTATTTAAAGTGTTGTGCAGGCATGGTTCTGATTAAATTTATTTAGTGATTTTGCATTATGGTCACTGGATGCATGACCTTAGGTAAATCAGTTAGACTCTCAGTCCCTCAAACACCTCACTATTTCTCTCCTTTTTAGAAAGTTACTGATCTACATTGATAAAAGGAGTTTCCACACCAAGAGTTCCCCCATGCTAATGACATCCACAGGTCCAGCCCTCTTTCCTATGCATAAACAGGGCATTTATAAAATATAATCGATCCTTGAGATCTCATTTCAAAATAACAAAGAACATGAGAAGGGGAATTATTAGTACATTGAGCTGCTTTCAGATGTGACAATTCACTAGAAGTGAGTATTGCCAAGATTATGTCATAATATTAGCCCATACGGGTGATATTTCTATTCTATAGGATTAACTGCAAGGTGAAAGCAGAAGAGAAAAAAAGATTAGATTATTTGATTTCTTCAAGTACAGTTATAAACTGAATTTTTTAATTTCCCCAGTAACCCTAATTATTGAGTAGGTCAAAAACTATGATGCTATTAAAGGGAGTTTTTTTTTTCCTTTTTCAAGAGTTCTTGCTATGACAAGAATAAAGCCTTTAGGGTAAAATGCTCCACTCTCTTCTCTTGATTTGAAGCCAGAGAATAAATACAATAAAGATCAAAGAGTTTGTTAACAATTTTCCAAGCTACTATGCAATATCAATCCTCTTGAGTTCTTAGAAAGTTTGATTACTTTTCTTCCTGTTTCTTCACTACAAACAACCAGATTTTTCATGTTCTCATGATATACTCTCTACAGGTTCTGATGAGTGACACCATCATTTATCCATGACTCAGCAGAATGCATTTAAAGTTTCATATCTTCTCTAGGATGTGTCTACATTAGAGAATTGTCTATAACTGTACTGATTTTTTACCCCCAAACATGTGTGAGCTGGGGGAAAATGAGTTAAGGAAAGGAATGAATCATGTGAAGACATTTCCCAGAAGTTAATAAAACTCATTCCATCTCTTATTCTTCCAAAGAATGTTTTACCACAGACACCAGACTGATAATTTTCTAGGTCAATATTTTGGCTCATTATCTACCACTAGCATGGAATCCCTCACTACTATGCATCTCAGCACCCTGAGGGTCCATCTACCTACCCTGCTCCAGAGAACAGTATGATAGATTTATTTGCAGCTACTAAATTAAATCTTGAAAGGTAAATCTCATTGCCGTACATCAGTATCTGGTTTTATCTATCTAGTTTAAGACCTGAAGACTTAGAGATTGAATTTTGTATACAATGTCCAACAAAACTCTGCCCTCCTTTCTTAGCAGGGCCTCTGCTCATCAGTAATGATTCCAGGAAAAAAATCACCTTAAGTACAATTATCTCTTCTTTTTTTCTCCATTTCCCCTATATCAAGACCTTTCCACTCTGTCTCCTCTACCTTCCTCCCTGCCTCCCCTTCACACACACACACACACAAACACACACACACACACACCCCTTCACACACTCCAAATACTCTTATACTATTCCAAGTTTCTGCTATTAATGAGCAATAATGATGTGATAAACCACTTTCCAGTAGGTGATTTAATGTGGTCCTTCTGGAAATATATATACTTTCATTTTATAAAAGGATAGATGGGACAGCCAAATGATTTGCTCAAAGGAATGAACTGATAGTAGTGAAATTTTAGACATAATATCTTAATGAATGAGATATATTTTGTTCAAGGATAGAAATGTAGATGGAAGAAGCATTTATTAAGTGCTTACTATATACTAGGCACTGCTCTAAGTGCTGGGCATATAATCACAATCAAGCAAAAATAGTCCTTCCTTGAAAGTGTTTATATCCTAGTGGGGGAAGATAGTATATAAAAGGAGAGCTAGAAAGATAAAGGGAGGACTTGCTAGGTGTTGTGGTGTAGAGACGGCTGAGAAATAGCATGGTGGCCTGGTTCTAGACAGGAAAAAATGAAAAATCACTCACTAGAGCCTAGCTTCTCAGGGACAGACAGGGTTCAAGTTTCTTGTGGGAGGAAGATAAAGATGATGATGGTGGCTAGCACTTAAGATTTTCAAAGCACTTTTAACCTATTATTCCATTTTCTGTTCACAACAGCCATGCAGAGAATTGTCCCCATTTTATAGATGAGGTAACTGATGCATACAAAAGTTCAGTACATTGTCTGGGGCCATATAGCTAGTCAGTGTCTGAATCAGGATTTGAACTCAGTTCCTCCTCCCTCTAAGTCCTGTGTTCTATATACCATACCATCTAGCCACATGAAAGGAACATGGGCACAGGCAACATGGTGTGAAGATGGGAAGGGAGACCTACCTGGTAGCCCTCAATTTACACCATGTAGATGTCTGCACACTTTGTCCTTGAATGTCTGCCCTTAGTTGTGATGTTCCTAGGAGGATTCACTCACTCGCCAACTAGCTTTGCTTTTGTGAGTGGAAACAAAATGGTCCTATTCCCAGTCTGAGGATAGAGAGTAACAGCAGCATATAGAGCCACAGATGTTCCCATGCAACATTGCTCAATGAAATAGAACAATGGTTCTCAAACTTTGTGGTCTAAGGACTGCTTTATAATCTTAAAAATTATTGAGGGCCACCCAAAGAGCTTTTGTTTATGGGGGTCACCTCTACCAACACCATATTAGAAATGAAGGCATCTTATTTTTATGTAAGTAGTTTTGACCTCCCAGACACCCTGAAAGGGTCACAGAGATTCTCAGTTGTCCCTGGACCACACTTTGAGAACCGCTAGACTATATCTTATATCAGGCTACCCATATTTGTCTGGCCTGTTGTTCTGTCTCCTGATAAAAATGCTTCTCGGTTACTGGTTTTCCCTTAGATGCACATGGACTCTGCTATTATCAGGGACCTGGATGGGTAAGAGTCTGCTTAAGCAGAGTATGCACATGTTCCTTCTAGAGGAGATGGTTTCAACTGATTGGAAAGCATGTGTTTATATGGAGTTGGGTTTCGTGACTGTGGATGTGAGGTCTCAGTTGACTCTCCCAAAATATGTCAACTCCAACAATAACCAGCATCCTCTTGGGGCTCAAGTTTGAGTGGAACTTGCGTTTCCTGGTCATAACACATAAGTTCCTCCACTTTTGTAAGTGAAATGTTAGGATAGGAAAAAGGACTGATTATACCTGTGATTTCAATGGTACAGAGAATTAGGAGGTGAAAAACAACTTCTACCGAAGTGTCAGCACTTTCTCTGCAATTTAGAGTCCAATAGAGATGCCCAGAATACTGAGAGGTAAAGTGATCTGCCCAGGGTCACGTGGCCTATGTGTTGGAGGCAGAACTTGACCCCAAGTTTTGGTTTTAAGGCCAATTTTGTTTAATGCACCATGCAAAATGTTAAAGAAAAAAAGGGAGGGCAGGGAAATTGGAATCTGAGAACTTGGGAAATAGGTGATACCTCATTATGTTAAACAGTGGATTATAGCAAATAGTTGATAGAAGTGAAAAGAGGAAGTAATTGATGAAAGCTGTTTCTGCTCTCCCTCAAGCTTCCACAATCCTACTTTTTGTTCTTTTGTCTTTAAAGATTAGGGAAAGGAAAGGGCAGGGATCAAATATTTATTAATGCCTATCAGGAACTGTGCTAAGTGCTTTACACATATTATTTTATTTGATACTCTCGACAACTCGGTAAGGTAGGTGCTATTATACTCCCCATTTTACAGTTGAGGAAACTGAGGAAGACAGAGGTGAAATGACTTATCCAAGGTCACACAGCTAGTAAGTTTCTGAGTCTGGATTTGAACTCATTTGCGCTTCTAACTCCAGTCTCAGCACTCTTATCCGCTATGCCACCTCTCTGCTGATCTTATGACCCATAATTCTGCTTGTGAAACTGTGAAGTGAACATTAGTCTGCTGTTTAACATAATGCCATATAGTCACCAAACATTCATTAACTACCTGTTATATCCAGTGCAAAAAAAAGAAAGTCATTCCCTGCCCTTGAGGACTTTACAGTCTAATGGGGGAATATGACAAGACAATGCACAAAAGGAAATTGTAAAGAGGGGTCATGGTAGAAAAGTCAATGAAATCCCCAAATAGGCAACCAGGTGGGAAATGAAGAAATGTAGGTGCTGAATCCTCCCTTAAATAGAGCTTTTGGAGTACATGTCCCTGCCTTCTAATTGGAGGGGAAGAGGGTAATGAAGAGATGTGAGTATGAAGACTGACTGGATCTTGCAGGACGATGAGGTTATCCCAATGATGAATTTCTGGGGCATGTGGAGAACTCCTAAAGTCGTCAACCAGATTGGAAAATGCATTTTCCCTCAGACTGCAAAAAGGGAATGTGTGTGTGTGTGTGTGTGTGTGTGTGTGTGTGTCTTTATGTCTATACCTTATGTGTGACAAATTAAGTACTGGACAGAGTCCCAAGTTTCCAAATTCCTTCTTTTTTCCTGTTATACATTATATTTGCCAGCTTTACTTACCACTGTGGCACTGGGGGGAGTCATAACAGTGCTCGTCACTGGTTGATTCTGAAGACCTCCTGTGATTGTTCTCCTTCAAGTAACTTCATCTCCCGGAGACACAATCCCCTTATCTACAAGTTGAGCATATTATGTTATATTATTTCTAAAATTAACATTGAAAATTTTATGATTCAATTTATCAAGAGTCAATTCTAAGTCATTCTATGATTCCTTTTCCCTACATACAACTGAACTAGTATGTCAACTATGGGTGTTTAACTGTTGCCATCTAGTGGCAATCTTAAGATATTCCTTTTATTACTTGGTATTAAATTGTACTAGGGAAACAGATGAATGTGTGTACCTTGTGGCATTGTATTTAATTAAATAGAAATGAAAAATTATTTGTCTACTTTAAGAATATGACTATAAAATTTATAGTTTCTCATCTGCATGTTAGTTGACTTTGGAACTTTTATAAAAATTGATCTTTAGAATCATCCATTATATCTCCAAAGTTTATGAGTTGGGACACTTCATGGATTTATTAAGTAACTTTTTTTGTTTGCTGTTATATATATATATATATATATATATATATATATATATATATATA
>NW_027187295.1:8426854-8453801 GCF_028583685.1 Petaurus breviceps papuanus | reverse complement strand
ACACACACACACACACACACACACACACACACACACACACACATACATATATATATACACACATATATATATATATATATATATATTTACTTATTTACTAGGTTCACTCCAGGATAATTTTATAATATTCATTTTCTCATTTGGGAAATTTTTTTCTTTACTTTTCTTTCTTTTCAAAATTCCAGTTCTGTACATCTGATAACCTATATTTTTGAGAGAAGGCTTAGGATGACAAAAGCTTTCATTTGGATCTGTTCACAAAAGATGATAATTTACATGTCCATCTTCCAAAAATGGTACCTCCAAATAGTGGAATAGGGAAGGATAATACCTGTTTCTATAGCTTCCCAAATTTACCTCCATTTTGATGGAGGATAATATCTAGTGCTGTATTTCTAGGTGTGTGGTTTTTGTTTTTTGTCTTTCAAGGAAAAACCTCCTTTGGAGCAGGAGTTGTATATTTTATTTTGCTATATATACATATATAGTAATACCTAATTACTGCTAAGTAATAGTATAAGCAGATGACAATCATTTAACCAGTTGATAAGCATTTATTAAGCACCCACTGGGTCAAGCACTGTACTAATTTTCTGTGGATACAATGAAAAGTAAAGAAAGTTCTTGCCTTTGAGGAAGTCACAATCGAATGGGGGAAACAATATACAAATAGCTACATACAAACAGAATACTAAAGGATGTGTGTATGTATGTATATGTATATATATATATTTGTAATAATTGTAGACTAACTTTTTAGCACTCAAAAGTTTAATCACTCAAGGGGATAAGTTGGATCCTCTCCCTTCCCTTATTAATTATATGAAATTCTACTTGATTTTGACAGTATAAATTTGCACTTGGTAGCTTAAATATCTCATTCATATATATATATATATATGTATATATATATATATATATATGATACTTACTGACTCGTCAGTTTTTAGAAATAAGTGTTGGTAAGGAGTTTCACTTCCTAGAAAGTTGAATGCTTTCCTAAGAAATTATAAAATAAAATATAAGTATGGGCTTCACAGACAATGTATGTTATCATTTTTATCAGACCGTGCCTAACTAGTTTAATTAATTCAATAATCTGAATTTTTATTTAGAATAGATAAAATAGATTTCTTATCCAAATTCTTAAGTCAGCTATGAGAAGCAAATTATAAATTTGGTAGCATGAGCAGGTACTAAAGCACTGATATTCTACTTAATTCTTATTCAACCATTTTCAAGATGATAAGACTTGGACCATCTAATTTAACTACTTCTGCTTCACTCTGATGAGTTTTCTTCTTTCCAACAATATACAAACATTAATTTATAGAATGCTATCTCTTTGATAATTAATGTTCTATGTGTTCTCTTGTCTCATATCAGAAGGCTCCCTTTGTTTTTTTTTTCTTTTAACTACCAGTTGCCTTCTAACTCTTCTCTCTTCTTTTATCATAAAATTCACATTGTTTTTTAAGCTCCTTGTTTGGCACTTACTATTAAAAGCTAATATTTAAGATTTCAAAGAATAAGTGTGAAAATGAAAAACACTTATGAGGGGTGTATACAGGGATATTTCTGTATCACTAGAATGTGGAATTTGGCACAGTTATGATTGTTCTGTCCTTTGAAAGGCTAACCTGGACTTTGTGTCACTGCTTTCTTCTATTGATTATTGGGCTAGTTGAATTCTGGTTAGGAATAAGATGAAAATATAATAAAATGTAAATGAATTTAGTTGAGAGAATGAGTTGAATGGAGATAGGAGCTAATCAGATTAAGAAGACTACCCTAGACATTGCATAGTGAAGCAAATGACTTGTGAAAGAGAATCAGTTAACTATGTGAAGTAAATAATCTGAGTAGCTGGCACATAGGAACCACTTAATAAATGATTGTTGATAAATTTTTTGAATGGTAAAAATCTGTCCAATAAATCAATTTAATAGCAAATTTCTTGCCAAAATTGTTCCTTCAATAGCAGAAGGTAAGTGAAATGCTGACTTTGGTGATAGGGGCAGAATTATGTAACTGTCAAACTGTATGAATGACAAGCTATTTTTATAAATTTCTACAAATATCCACATGTTCTCCATGAATAAAACTGATCTCTTAGCTTTTCTCCCCCATACAAGTCTGGGAAACTGATTGTTATTTTCTCTCTCTTGTTTTCTAGGGTGCACGTGGTCCACAGGGAATTGATGGAGAGCCTGGAATTCCTGGCCAACCCGGTAATCCTGGACCTCCAGGACATCCATCCCACCCAGGGCCAGATGGAATCAGCAGGGTATGTTGCATTTACAGGAAAGACTAACCATTTTAAAGCATATCTTTTCTTCATTACTTTGTTAATTAGAGTTATTCTTGCTATGATAAGTCATCATAGTGTGAAGCTGATCCTTGGAGCTTGAGAGACATTTAATGTAGACTTAGGAGTCTTAGCTGTGCTTAATCTCTCTGAGACTCACCATCCTTGTCTGTAGAATGGGAATAATAATACTTATACAATCTAAGTATTGCTATGCCATAAGTATTTCATGAGTATTAAGTGTGAACTATTATTAGGATATAAGCAGTTTTCAAATTCTGGTACGTTCTACCAAGAAACAAAGATTTCAAATCCAGATGAACTTGCCTCTCTAAGGACCAGCCTATTTAAAATGGTATAGACACATCACCTGAAAGTTGACAACTTGGTGTTCGATTTAGAGTCCACAACATTTCCAAAGGACTGTTTCCTGATTTATATTGATGTAGGTATTATCTATAATGATAACCATAGATCTTTTGAAGCATTAAGGCATTAGATTTTTTGGAAACTATGCTCCTTATAGGTATGATAATAAGAGCATGTGTTCAATCAAGTGTAGCAGCAAGCACCCCAGCATCCCCAAGGGGGCTGCCAACACAGGTTCTTAGATCTGCTTTGTTAAAGGAAAGCAACTCAAAATTAGTTAACAAGCTTACTTTAATCAGTCAAATATGTATCATTTATCTAGTCCAGGGGAAAAGGTCAGCACCCCGAACTTCAGAGTATACAGACAGAATTATCAAGACAGAGAAACAGATCAAGTAGACAGGTTTCCAAACTGTCCAACCATTACATCCATACCAAATCAACATCTGGGTTTTTCAAAGCCGGGGGGCTCTCAACAATGGCTTCCCAGAGTCTCATCTGATCAAATCACAGAATACTTCTCAAAGTGAGCCCCCAAAGCAAAGCCTCACATCAGGGATTATATAGCCTTCTCCTGGGTCAGAGAATGTAACCACCCTTTTGACCCACTGCCCAATCACACAGCATCAAAGTGTGGGCATTCCTGAAAACCAAGCCTCCTGCCACAGGCTCCATGTGACCACGTTCAGCCTATTAGGAGGCAGAGTATATTTTCAAATCAAGGAAGATTCTCAGAGTCTCTTAAGCCTATCAAAGGGCCTAAGGGCAGGGAAGATCTTTAAATTTGCATTTCCATCACATCAAGTGAATTAAAAACTATCATCAGAAATTACAAAATATTTAGTACAACATAAAGAAACCAACAACAGATTGCGGGCAAATTCTTCCTAACAAATATCATGTTGTTTTTGCCTCAAGTTACTCCAGCTTTTTGGTATTTTCCTAAAAGCTGATTTCAAATATATGACATTCTATGTGGTTCTTTCATTATCCTAAGAGGTCACCAACTATGGACTCCTATGCATGAAGGTTAAGAATTTCCATTTTGGGGTGGCTAGGTGGCACAGTGGATAGAGCACTGGCCCTGGAGTCAGGAGGACCTGAGTTCAATTCTGGCCTCGGATACTTCACACACACACACACACACACACACACACACACACAAAACTAGCCATATGATGTTGGGCAAGTCACAACCCCAATTGCCCTCCCTTCCCCTTCCAAAAAAAAGAGAAAGAATTCCCATTCTTTCTCTCTTCCTCAAAAGCTATAAAGGAACTATGAGTCTACATATCTTTTACTTAGACATGCTTTCATCAAAGTGAATGCAGATATACCATTCTTACAGACTGTTGACTAATTCAATAGATACTCAAATTGGCATCTAGATTTGCCTTTCACATCACTGCACCCTGCCCTAATATATTTACTCTCAGATTAGTTCTAGGCATAGCATCTCTTACAATAACATGATAAACCAAAAATAAGTTTCCTTGGTATCCTCAGAAGCCTCAGGTTAATCCATTACGATGTAGGAGATGGAAGATATTAGAAGGAGAGAGCAAATTCTATTCCAAATTATCTTGCTTTTCTTTCCCCTATTAAAAGTAATGATGAAACTTTATTGTTGGTAACTTACATAGCCTGATTTTTTTTTAATCTTAGGATTAGAGTTTAGACTATCATAAATCTGGAGATTTTATATTGCAGTTTATAGAAGAATTTGTCAGCATATGTGTAACAACTTGTCACATGGGCCCCCTTGAGTACTGAAATGTTACTTTGAATAGAAATATGACTATAGAATCTCCTTTAGTGAAAATCCATTTATATTTTTTGGTGGTCATATGCTTTGGCTCTTTACTTACTTTAAACATTTAAATAAAATTGACCTTTTTTTTTTTATTGACATCTGTAACAGCAAGCACCCTAGCATACCCAGGATGATCTGCCAGTACAGGTACTTTGATCTGTTTTTAAAGGAAAAAAAAAACTTTTAAAGGGGTCAAGAATCTTTTTTTTTTTAATTACATTCACTAGTTCAGGGGAAGTCAGTACTCTGAACTGCAGAAAAAATGCAGAGAAATAAAGACCAACAGGCGGCTCTGACTGCCTGAATCAACTATACACTTTACGTACATCCTTAGATAGAAAGAGCCTTTACATCTGAGCTCTGAACATATGACCTCAGAATCTGAACCAGAGAATCACAAGATCCTTCTCATAAGTGAGCCCCCAAAGCAAAATACCAACTCAGAGTATATATACACTTCTCAGAGCCAGAAGGCATCCCAACCCTCTTGACTCAGTGCCTAATTAGAAATTAGCAAAACATGTGAAAGCCTTCCTACAAGCAAGCCTACCTTAAGCAAGCTTCCCTTAATGGGCTCCAGGTGAGGCCCATTAATGGGCAGGGAAGATCTTATAACCCATTAACATTACAGCATCTGGGAGCCAATTTAGCTGTGAAGGTAAATAAAAATGCATTTCAGTGAAAACTTGACTAAATCAATTACCAGGCTCAATTTGTATTACAAAGAAAAGCTTTCAGTTCTTTGATCTTGGAATGATTTTGTGAAGTAAGGATTATGTACTTTGTTAAAATAACAAACTTGTTTTCACCTTTCATCAAACAAATCAAACTTTACTGGATATTTCTAAAACAGTGAAAAGTAATATAATCCAGATTGTTTTAACCTAAATTATGGATAATTCAATCCCAAGATTTTAGTAATATCTCACAAATTTTAGTCTAATGATGATATCTGTCAAGGGAAATGATATAACCAGTGTGTAGTAAGGTTGTAGACAGATGAAACTAGATATAATTGTCATCATTTAGACATCTAAATACTTTTCAGAAAAGCTGGTGATCTCATTAAATTTTGGGCATTTGGGTTAAATTGTGAGTCAACAGGCTAAAAGTGTATATTTTAAGAGCACTCTGTAATTCTTAGGGAAAGGAAAAAAAAGATCCTTTTTAACAAACAACATCAAACAATGTAAGCAACATATCAAATTCCCCATTTCTTGTGTTTTTAAGTTTAAAGGGTTCAAAAATGAGTTGTTACTACAAAGGAAACTCATAGAGATTTCCAGGATGAATTTTCTTAACTAAAAAATTAAATCTGTAAATGCAAGTGTTTTTTTCTATGAGGATAACATTAACTTTCTCACCTTTGCAGCCATTTTCGGCTCAGATGGCTGGTTTGGATGAAAAATCTGGACTTGGAAGTCAGATGGGACTGATGCCTGGCTCAGTGGTAAGTACCTATAATTTAAGTACTTTTGAGGTGGAGAGAAGCATATGTGAAAACATAGACTTCACTAGATTAACTATCTAGTTAATAAATGACAATGTACAGGTGACAAATGTGACTCCATAAATTCCAATATCAAGCTATGTATTATAACTATCTATGGTGTTGGTATTTATTTCTTCATTTATTTTTTTTAATTTATTATTTGTTTCCCTTTCTCCTTTCTGAGCTCAGTAATGAAAAATATATGATGCTGGACAGGGCCAGACCTTGTCAAAATTTCAACACAAGTAATGTTTACCTTTGTAATATTTGCATTTCCTTATCTCTGCTCCCAATATTTTGTATTGCTTTGTATTTGGAAGCATTTTCCTTGAGTGGCTAGTGTCTTCAAAATTACCTCCTTCCTCCCCACCATCAAGACTTCCATTCCTTCAATGAAGCAGATCTACATGAGGATTGCCAATAAAGTAATCATTCTAATATGCCATTAGGATTTAGAAGACAAGACCTCTGGCACTGAAACTTTGTATCTCCACCAGAACCTAGATGTCATCTATCTATATAAAATATTACCTGTGTAGACATGAATATCTTAACTCCCAGCAGTCTCCATTTCCTTATCTGTTAAATTATGTAGCTGAGCTAAATGTTTTTCAAAAGAACATTCCAATTCTAAATCCGTTAATCTAAGTTCCCATAGGCACTTAATAATTTTTTTTTTTGTTGGTGATGGTATTTTCCAATACTCCTCTACATCTGTGATGAATGAATGAATGATTTATTAACTGCATACTTTGTGCAAAGTTCCATGCTAAGGGCTGGGGATAGAAGCAAAAAGGCAAGATAGCCCCTCCTCTCAAGGAGCTCATATTCTAATGAATGTGAACATTCCCTTTAATTCAAATTTATTTAATTAATTAATGAAGTGCCTACTATGTCTAGGCATTGTGCTAGACACTGGAGATCAAAGACAAACACAAAAGCATACCTGACCTCTTGGACCCTATGTTCTATTGGGCAAAGGAAGGAATTAAGACTTGGTCTGAAGCATTTTCTATATCTGTTTGGAGGAGTTTGGGGATAGAGCTCTGCTTTATTTCTCCCTGACATCTTGTCTATACTTCCCCCTTTCTTTTGAAAGAAGCCTTGATTTTGTTTTTGTTGAGGGACAGGGAGTAGAGAGAGACCATTCCTATGATGTTATTGGAGCTTTCCATTTAGGAATTCTATCAAATGCAGATTGGTGCTTGTCCTGAAATTTAGGATCTTGAACACTTGGAGTGCTATGGGGATGAGCAACTTATCTAGGGTTTCATATCCAGTTTAAGTCAGAAGTAGTACTCAAATCCAAGAATCCCTGACTCTGAAGTCAGCTCTCTATTAATGTCAAGTTGCTTTATTATTGGTCGTAGCAAATGACTATCCCAAATGGGAGGAATAGTATATTTAAATATACAACTTTAAATATTTAATTACTTTGAATTAATGCTAATTTAAATTTAAATATTTCTTTGTATTTTAATCACAAAGACTGAATCATACATATATGAAGAAATTTACATATTTTTATTGAAGACAATACAGAATGATGCATTAAAAGTGTCAAATCATGCAAAGTTACTGTATCCATATAATCTTAAAACAAATGATTGATTTGGACAAATGAAATATACAGTAAATTTAGGGGAAATATTCAGTAAAATAACAGGTTATTTTGTTGTCATGATGCCAAAATGTGTGGTTTGGGGGATATTATATTTCCCATAAAGGTTTTTTTTATTCCATTCTTGGATATTAGCCATTTAAAAATAATTATAATAGAAACAACCACCACCACCACCATGCTGTCAAAGTCCAAAGCATCATCGTTGTTGGCAGAGTGTTGGGAGTGGGGATGGGGGAGTCACTTGAGACAATAGCAATGTCAGTGAAGATGATGGGCAGTGGGAAGTTTTTGTTCCCTAAGACCTTTGTCATAGCAACAAGGGCCTGACAGGAATCTCAAAATGTAGAAATATCGATGCCCTTGGATTTGTCAAATGTAACTGAAAGTTAGTTATCTCAGGATGGAGCTTATGAAATGACTAAGGCTCAAAATTGGAATCTAAAAGCTCTCCAGGGTGGCATCCACATGAACACAACCAACAATATGTTGACCAAAGAGCTTTGGATGATGATAATACAGTATTAAGACCATGTCACCAGAAATTATATAAAGGTTATCATTATATAATCTGGATTTAGTGATCCAATACAGATTATGTAAGGAAATGATGGAGATTGTGCCAAAGCATTGTAATCTATTAAAAATCATCTTGTATCCAATACCCATCAAAATATGACCTAGTCCTGATTAAAATTATACATCAGAAACTCACTATTTTAAAAGAATTTTACATGTGACAACTTTGTCTCCTAAAAGTGGAGACCTCAAAATATCCTGAAAAAATATAGCCAAGAAGTTGATTTATATTCAGGCCATTATCACTGACCAAATTGTTGCCTGCAATTGCTCAGACATAACATTAATTCTTAAAAATTTAAGAGAAGTATTTTAATAGTTTGCCATCACCAATACTAATAATCTCCATTATACATGACATGAAAACTTTAAAAATCTGAGCAAGTAGATGGAAGTCACATCATGAAACACCACCAGGATAGTACTTTGTCCCAGGACATTCCGATCTGAATTCCATCCAAAAGACAATGCTGATAGCATAATAATAATAGTAATAATGGCAGTGTTAGTAATAATAAATTATAATGCTTTTGTCCAACTCCAAAAACTGGTACTTTATTCATCTGTGTGGGAGTAAATGAAATGTTAAATATTAAAGAATAATAGAGGGTTAGAGACTTGTTCTAGGAGTGTTTCTATATGAACTCCATCAAATTAAATAAGAATGTTTCTTTAAAAAATAATAATGATAATAATTGTTATTGTAACTATAAGTTGACTCTAGTTTCTCAATGGATATTCCAGCCAAGTTCAAGCTCTGATAGATAGGTTCTACCATCCTAAAAGAGTTTCAGACTATGTTTCCAGTGACAGACTGCATTTTCTTTCTGAGGGCTAGCCTAGTTAAATACAAGGTCCATGGTCTCTAGATGATCAATCTGTTAATAAACAAACAAACAAATAAATAAATAAATATTGCTTTTTGGAGGGGGGGGGAAGGAAGGGCAATTCGGGTTAAGTGACTTGCTCAAGGTCACATAGCTAGTAAGTCTTAAGTGTCTGAGGTGGATTTGAACTCAGGTCCTCCTGACTCCAGGGCAGGTGCTCTCTTCACTGCACCACCTAGCCATCCAATCAATAAATATTTTTAAAGTCCCTACCATATTCCAGGTACATACTGAGTGTTGGATTAAAAGTCAAACATGAAAGGAGGGATCCTTGGAGGAGGGTAGGCAAGTAATAGAAGGGCAAGGTAGCAGGTAAAAGTAAAGTAGAGGAGGCAGGAGGAATAGGAAACCAGAGATATGCACACCCATAAAAACAAAGATCAGGAGTAGAATTTGTTGGGAAAGTATATGTCTCTATATGCATATCTATATATTTATATCCTATAACTATAGAGAAATATATCCAAACTTAATTGTAGCCTTCTGGGCGGGGGAGGGAAAAAATGAACAAAGTAAAAAGTGCACATCAGAGGTCAAAAGAAAACTTACAAGGAAGCCAAGAAAAGATGGATAGTTCTCAATATAATGTGTATTATTTATCATACAGGCTTTATTGAAATGAAAATTTATTGTTTCATATTTTGAGTCATCTCTTATGTTCTGCTATGCACATGACATGCTTTTTTACTTTGTATTTAAGTTCCACTATTTAAATTTATGATATGTTTTTGTTTCTTTTCCCTATTTGGGATTTGTGTTCTGGCATTTGAGTCTAAATAAAAAAATGAAAGTCCCTGACCTCTAGAGCTTATGTACTATCATGATAGAAAATAGATCATAAATGAGTATATACAAAACTATTAAAAATTGATTGCAAACTAATTTTGCAGGATAAGTACTAATAAATTGAAGGATTAGGAATAGTTTTATGATGAATTCTTTGGTTTTTGGTATTGGTGTTGGGTATTATTTAGTATGAAGGTAGCTAGGTGGTCCAATGGATAGAACACTAATTTTACAAAGTGCTTTTCTTGCAACAACCCTGTAAAGTAGGTACTGAATATCTAGATTTCAGTTCCATCAGTTTACCCACTCTATGCTATTGTTCTTCTAGTGATACTATTATATGACTGCAAATATCACAAAGATGGAGAGAATCAAAATTTTGGGTCAATCAAAGGATGCATAGATAGATAGATAATTGAGATAAAAAAACTGGGCTTCCAAATAGTTATAATAATGCACTTTGTTCAAGAAATTAAAGAAAATATATCCTCTTAATGAATAACTGGAGAAGCAAATGGGTTGTTTATTCAACAAGTATTAGGTAGGGGTAACTGATGATTAGCTTTTTTGTTTAAGTGGTCCATTTAAATGTGAAAAGACCTACAATAAGACCCCTAACAGCTTAGGTTTCCCTGTAGAGGATTTATGAGAGGACATAGATGAGAATCATAGGGGATGGGAAAATACAGGTAATCTCTGATCTACATTGATGCAGAAAGTATCTATATTGGTGAGATCTTAGATCCACTGAAGAACCCTCATCACCACCATTATTATGAAACATTTACTTTGATCTTCTTGGCATATTTGAAAGTTCTTTGAGAAAAAGAGAAATTAAGCACCAAATCTTTTGGATATTAAGTTCTTGTAGATAATAATATAAACTTTGAAATGATTCAAGTCGGTTCCTTGAATTTGCTATTTAAAACATAAAATCATTATCTGTATCATAGTTGAAGAACTGAACAGGCAAGATGTCAGGAATTACTTTCTGCATGCCAAGATAATTAAAAAAAAAACAAAAAATCTTCTGGTGTTTATTTTAGTTGAACTTGCCTGTAGCTATGCAAGTCTCCCAGTATCAAATATATTGGGTGTATGAGGACATTCTATTCATTTTTCTTCATGACACTGATGACATATGTAGAAATCATCCAAAGTGCTATCCTGAAGTTTTCGCTCCTCCCAAATTCTTGGCCCTCTGTTTTTGTTTCTTACTAATTTAACCATGCCTTTCTCTCTTTAACTTCACCATAGACTTGAGATCAGTCCACAAGGGAAGTGTCAAATTGTCATGATCATTGACAATCAAAGCCTTATTCTTTCAGCCTTAAGCTGGAATTATTTAAATGCATTTAAGACAACTGTTATAAAGAATAATGGAATAGTACCTTTTGTTTGTTATAGGGTCCAGTGGGACCAAGGGGGCCTCAAGGATTACAAGGAAAACAAGTAAGTCATTCTGACTTTTACAGACCATAAAAATATTGTGATTAAAAATTTAGTTGTTTATATGGTGTGGTCAAATTTAGTAGAAATTTAGTTTTTTTTTAATATTTATTTTTTATGTCACATTCTATAATTTGCAGGAACTAAGAAAAATGTATATTGATGTCTACCATTAAATTAATTTATGTGACTCACCTCTGTTCCCTTGAGTTCCAGATATAATAGCTTGTTATAAATTCTCCTGAATTTGTTTTGCCAGTTTTGAAGCACAGAAATGAGGAAAGGTCTTCCTCATAGTAAAGGTAGTTTCTTCCTAAGGATGGGAGAATTGGGAATGGACCTGTAATTTCATTGGTGTAGGGAGCTTATGGTAAAGAATCCTCTATCAGTGAAGGTCAGCATCTTCTTTGCAAAATTCAATCTTGAAAAATTGCTTAGAATATTAAGAGATTAAGTTACTTGTCCAGGATCTCAAAGCCAGAATGTATAAAAAATGGGACTACAACCCAAGCCTTCCTAGCCTTGAAAATGATTCTCTATCCACCAGGCCATGTTATCCTTTAACATAGTAGGGCATATTAGAATAGTCTCTATTATGAGGGATTCTGAGAACCGAACAGTTATTTCTATTTCTTTTGGAATTGGGTGCCTCTATTTTTGTTTGACACTCCATACACTCTAGCCCTATAGTGTCATAAATTTCATCTTCAACTAAAGATAAACTAAAAAGTTTAGGGTTGAACATTTTAGGGGAGTTTTTAGAATAGTGAAGATATCCTGGAATATCCCAAAATTCTGGTTTAGGAATCTTCTCTAAAGGGTCTGATGTACTAGAAGAAGAGACTCCTTATTTCTACATTTCACTAGTTATTTAATTTGCCAATAGCTCAATAGCATAAAACTTGTGGGATTTCAGTAATGATGTAACTGACTTTTGAAAATCATCCTTGGCTAAATCAAATATATATTTTACTTACCATGTGCTTTATATAGAATCATTTAAACTTCAGTGATCTTGGGTGGGAGAAAATACTGACTGTTTCTAGTCTCTCATTTGTTTTCCTGTTTATCTTTTAATTTTAGGGTGGTGTTGGCCCCACAGGCCCTCCAGGTGAACCTGGTGAACCAGGCCCAATGGTAATGTCAAGTAAGCATGTATAGCCAGTTACACAAACACATTAAAATTGTGTAGTGTTTTAAGAATAAAATAAATCCAGTCTCTAATGTAGCAAGATATTAAAACTCAAATTTGATGGACTTTTATGCATCTGGAACATACTTGTGCTTTCCCTCTGTTTTTGCATAGGGCTAAAGTGGTTTGAATGTTACCATTGGTCATTGCTAAACAATTTTCATTTTAAAAGTACTCAGTCACAGAGCATATTTACCTAAGGGTTGTAGCAAGAGATTCAGAAAATTAGTAATTCTAGTAATTGTCTTTGGTATTATTGTTTTGTAATATAAAAATGTTTATTTTCCAAGGATGCTTTAAAATTTGTTTTTACTGACATCTTAAAATTTTCTGTCAGGGTCCAGTTGGTGCCCGTGGCCCAGAGGGACCTCCTGGGAAACCTGGTGAAGATGTAAGCTGAGTTATGACCTTTTGCTTAGTAATTTTGAAATGGAATGAAATAGTATGTTAGTCTGAGAATTTTTATTATTTTCTTAATTTTCTCTTGACTTAGTCCAAACTAAATATTATAAATACAGTCTAGCTGGTGAATTCAAGATGGTGCATTTTCAAAGTCTGCTAGCACATTCTTTTATCTATGACTATCACATAGTCAGGAAAAGCAAACATCACTTTTTTTGCTATAGGAAAGGCACACAATTTCTTCAGACTGTCATCAATTCATGAACTTTTAAGTGAGATATTGAAATTTTGCTATAACCCCCCCCAAATCCTTTTTTTTTCAATACTTTGTTTTGAACTCTGCATCAGTACAGTGTGGAGAAGGTTTACTAATGTTGAAGACATCAATTTATTCAATAGGATTGTTAATTAAATTCATAATGCCAGCTTGTTACTATAAGAGTGCATGGTTAGAGATTAGGGTGGGACTAGGAATCACCTTCTCATTCTATTTTTGGCTGAGCCACAGAATAATGAAGTAATTGTAGACCTCAGAGACCTGCTATCTCTGTAATGAGGGGAAAAGTTTCCTTTTCAAATAGATTTTCTGAGGTTTACTTAGCAAATAAAGAATTTTAAGATAAAATTATTATTAAATTTATAAACTAGGTAAATGTAATTGTGGCAAAGAGGTAGTTCAAATAGTCCTCATGTGCTTTGTGTCAGTAGAAAAGAGATGGCCAATATTTCACTAAATCATATCTGTCTTCATTTTTACATGAAAACTGACAAAAACAGGACAATTATCTTCCTAAGAAGAAATTTAGGATGCAGAATATTTAGTATCTATTCAATGAGGGGAAATTATTTTAATTTTTATTGTTCTCTTTGTTTTAAATGCAAAGGGTGAACCAGGTAGAAATGGAAATCCTGGTGAAGTAGGATTTTCAGGATCTCCGGTAAGTTTGTTCTGTTGTATAGAAATTGCATAAAGGTACTGCAAAATACAAATAATGCTAAAAAACAAAACAAAACACATGATCACCTATAGTAGCATGCATAAAACTGCATCTACCCTACCTACCCACAAGATAGTTTTAATCTCTGGTCTATGAAAAAGTGTTGGGAGCATTTTTATAATTTACTGAACCATATTATGACCCAATATAACAAAGAGAAACATACAATTTTAGAGTTGGAAGGGATCTTATACACTACATCCTTAAAACTTCATTTTGGACCTGTATTTGTCACATGAAAACTACTGAGATTCAAAGCTAAGCTTTGCCTTTGTTTTCATATATGAAGACTTCTCTGTGTTTTAGCTATTGTGTCATCTGCAGCTATAAAATGAGTTTCCTAAGCTTCCCCCTTCCTTCCCTCAATATCCTCTTGGCCATCCCTCCTCCAACCCCTACCTTCCCCCCAAATCCCCAAACAAAAACTCAGGCCAGACCTGGATGTAAATACAGAGAAAAATCAGAAGGCTTCATCACTAGCACAGATGGACATTTCAAAGAGTAAAAGGATTAAAGTCTTTTTAGAGGTCTCCAACCTTCCATTAGACCACATTCTTTAGCTCATCCACTGTGTGGCCCTACTAGAGGGAGGAAATGTGTGTTGCCAGCACATCACAGATGGACGCCACGAGTGCAAAAGAACAGACTGTATTTGAAAGATGATGACAGTCTTGGGTCAAATTGGAATGAGAACTTTTTGTTAAGGCTTGTACATCTGGTACATTTTCCTGCTATGTTAGGGGATATGTAATCCCCTAATGTAATCAGAGTTTCTCTTTAAGCCCATAAAATTGGAAAGGTGATGCTGAGGCATTTTCTTTATAATTCTCCTTCAAGGCCAGAAGGGCATTTATCTAAGGGACTAGGTTAGTATGGAAGGGAAGCAACTTTTTTTTTTTCACAAGAGGGAGACTATATAGGAAAGAGCACCTTGAAGTCCTCTGTTCCAAATGAAAGGAGAATTCCTCTGTGTGGCTATGTAGAAGTGTAACTAGTGAATTTTAGAATTGGACATGATAACTATTTTATAGCACCTCAACATGCACAGTGCTTTATTCACACCAACTCTGTGAGATAATTATTACAATTATTTTTAGTCCCAGATGATGTATGGACAAATTTCTCTTGGAGAGGTTAAGTGACTTACCTGCATGATCACCCAACTAGTAAATATCTGAGCCAAAGTTTAAATCCTTATGTCTAAGCTTTAAATCCAGTATACTCTGGACTAACCCAATTTGCCTCTCTTGCTGTATGGTGGTGAAGTGCATTGTCTTATCTACTTATCTGGGTTTTATAGCTTGGCTGCATACAATAAAATATAAAAAAGATTGGGTTTTGGTAATTAGAGATTTTTCTTCTGCCAGTAGCCATGGAGAATCATTTCTTTTACCTTCTTAAGCCAAACAAGTTGGAATATTTCTTGCAAGCTAAGTAATTCACCTCAAAATGAATCTAAATAATGAAAGAAAGCTAAGCAATCATGACAACAAATTGTTTCTATGAAAAAAGAAAACCTTATCTAGAGGAAAGTTTAAGGCATATTTGAAAAAAAAACTTTAAATATTGCAATTAGCATTTTTCTACTTCTATCACCATCAGTCAAATCAAGTTCAATGAATAATTAAAAACTGCCTATATGCAAAAACTGCACTGACTTATGGTTATAAAAAGGCAAAAATGTAATTATATCTGCCCTCAAAAAGCTTATTTTCTGTTAAGACATAAAAAATGAAAACTGTATATGACAGAGAAATAATAACTTTGTTATATTTGCTGAGATAGGAAGGTTTCTCCCTAATCAAATAAAATATTTGGCAGTTTTATTACTAAATTTATTGCACCCATATGATAATTCATGTTATCCCTTCCATTTTCCACTCTTCTTTTCCGGTAATTTGAAACTTTATGTACCTAAACTTATATATATATAATATATTTATTTATATTAATAGAAAATACATAATACGCATAGACAAATATAATAGATTGATCCATAAGATCATCAGTTCCCAAAAACTTTTCTTTAACCTACCACATTTTCATTGAATTTAATAGCTATTCTATTGCCATTCCTCTAATCATCCTGATCTTTCTTCTCACTATTAAGAAAATAATAGGATACAAATATGACCTAGAAGCACATAAATATATTTTCTCCTTCATACAAACACAGGTTTCCATGAGAAACAAACAAAATATTACTATCCAGAAGGATTTTAAATTTCATTAAATTCTGCTACATTATTTTTCAAAGTTTAATATAATTTCTTTTATACATGAAACTCAATAAATTTGTCCTTAGTTTCATGACATCTTGTGGTTAATAATTACAGTGGTATCATGCTCTCTATGTTTTGAAATGTTGAAAAGTGGGTGTTTCCAATATTCTATATCACAGACAAATCTAACTTTCCATTTTCAACCTAATGACTATATTGGTAAATTTTGGTTAATGAAATGCTTTATTGATATCTTATTTGTATCACTGTAGCAGAAACCTACTTTAAAATAAACTTAAGAATGTTTGTATATTTCTAACTACTCTTTCTTTTTCCTTTCCTTTCCTTTCCTTTCCTTTCCTTTCCTTTCCTTTCCTTTCCTTTCCTTTCCTTTCCTTTCCTTTCCTTTCCTTTCCTTTCCTTTCCTTTCCTTTCCTTTCCTTTCCTTCCTTTCCTTTTCATTTCTTTCTTCCTCCTTTGTTTCTTTCTTTGTTTCTTTCTTCCTCCTTTGTTTCTTTCTTTGTTTCTTTCTTTGTTTCTTTGTTTCTTTGTTTCTTTGTTTCTTTCTTTCTTTCTTTCTTTCTTTCTTTCTTTCTTTCTTTCCTCTCTCTCTTTCTTTCTGTCTGTCTTTCTCTCTTTCCTTCCTTCCTTCCTTCCTTCCTTCCTTCCTTCCTTCCTTCCTTCCTTCCTTCCTTCCTTCCTTCCTTCCTTCCTTCCTTCCTTCTTCCCTCTCTCTGTCTCTCTTTCTTCCTTCTTTCCTTCCTTCCTTTTTCTTCTTCCCTCCTTCCCCCACCCTTACCTTTCTTTCATTCTTTCTAGGGGGCACGAGGCTTTCCTGGTGCACCTGGTTTTCCTGGTCTAAAGGGACACAGAGTAAGTATAAATTCTATTTGTTCTCCTTTTTTTGTAGTGTGACATGCTTTGCTTAGATTGTGTGTGGGTGTGTGTGTGGGGGCGTAGATAGGTGGTGGGGTCACTACTCTCAAAAGGCCATTATTTAGCTATAGTTTCATTATTCCTCTAAGGTTCCTGAAATCACTATGACTTTTCATTGAATCCTCATTCAGAAATCAAGATTCTTGAGAGCATTAAGCTTTCTGAGTCTTACTAGAGCTCTTAAACAAGGCCCATGATCGGTGAGGATTATTTTATGGAGCAAATTGTAGTGTAGCCATCATTTATTTACTCCATTTATTTCTCCTTCTATATGTATTGGGTATTAGGGGATATAAAGATAGTTGTTATATTTTTATGGAGCTTGTAGGGAGGGTAGTTACAAACTATGTGTGTGTATCTTCTTAGGATGAAAAATACTACAGATTGAAGTTTGTGGTTTTTCACTTTATTTTTTCTTGCTTTTTTGCAACATGGCTAATACAGAAATGTCATACTTTAAAAATAGAAACTATTTAAAAATCATTTCATTTTAAGAAATATTCAAACACTGTAGTCATTAAAAAGGGCATTTATGTCAGTGAGATTTCTTACCTTTGGATTTTTTATCTTTTCCAAAAATAATTAAGATTGTATATATTTATGTTTTTTTTCCCAGGGACATAAAGGTCTCGAAGGCCCTAAAGGAGAAGTTGGAGCTACAGGTGCAAAGGTAATTTCCTAAGCATGATGATAGAATTGGACAAAGAGTGCCTCCTTATTTAGGTACTAGAGATGGTTAGAAATTTTACATTGCTTCACCTGTTATGTGATGGAACAATTGGTTTCCTGCCTAAATCTTATGGTCTCACTGAACCAACATCTATGAACTTAGGAATCTGTTAATATCTGATGTATACATGTATGGATTCTAGTGTTGACATGGCCAACACTCTTTACTCTAGCCATATGGTACTCTTAAAAGTGACAAAAATGCAGAAGTTTAGCTGGAATCACAATAAACATTGGAAAACTGAAGCATTGGATATGGTTATTCTGGCACCTATTTTTTGTCCCACTTCCAAGCCCCCTTTCTACTTTTGAGTTTTCTAACTTGTTCTTCCCTCCAATTCTGGTCACAGGGCAGGTAGAGGTTATTGTTCAAGTGTGGACTGTCTTTTAGTATGTAGAATGGAGCAGGCAATAAGGCTTTGTATTTTATTGCCTTGTCTGCTATAATACTCTTTAAGTTATTAAATTCCTGATGTTCATAGCTCTGTGTGGTTTTGTCTATGTGGAACTACTGATCTCAGGAAGTTGTTAGCTTTTTTCTCCCTCTCCTAACAAGTTAATGAAGAGAGGCATTATGGTATAGTGGGTGAAGAAACTACCTGGTTTTAAGTCCTGCCACTGACATATATTACTGTATATAATTTGGAGAAAGTGGCCTTCTGCACAGAGAAATCCCCCATCAGGAGGTCCCTGAAACATAGGAAGCACAGATTTAGTCCTTATCCTTAAGTTAAGGTATCTCTGTGTTATGATTTCATAAGATGGGTTAGATTTCCCAACTTCACTTTAAACTGACAAACACTTCATGAGTCAAGTTTCAATTGCATTTAGAGAACTACAGAAAATAAATTCTATACCTGGCATTGAAAATGTACTGTGTGGTTTGCCCAGGTGACACCATCAACCACAGCCTCTTCATAATGTAATTTTCCTGTTTTCCTTTTAGGGTGAAGCTGGCCCTACAGGTGCTATGGGTGCAATGGGTCCTTTGGTGGGTATCATTTTAGATCCTTATGATTTATTTTTGCATTTAGGAGTATAAGTAAAAAAGTGATCAGTGCAAGCTATTAATTCTTTAGAAGTTGTCAAGATGACTTTTTTATTCCCGAGGAAATTAAATTGACCAGAATACCTCCCTAAGTACTGAGTACAGGAGGTGCATTTATAGGTGAATGCTTTTTTAGGATTCTCATGGAAAGGGTGAACCAGGAGTATTGAACTATATGGATGGTAGGTGAGGATGCTATAAAATGTTAAAAATGAAAATTTACAATCATTCCATTTAAAATGAGGGGAATATAAGTTCTCCTTTGTCTCTAAAATTGTATTAATCTAGAACTTTCACTGCTCTAACTAGAATTTAAATGGCAATTAAAAATGACTTATTTCTCCTGAGTTATTCAATATGACCATTTGCATTATTTATTTTATGCTTTTTTCCTAAGTCCAAAATTGTTTGTTTTTTGGAGACTGTGTCAATCTGGTCTCATGGTCTGATCCCATTACTGATCAGTGTGGAAGCTTTGACTCCTTTGTTTTTGAGCTGCTCTGTTTCCATCCTGGGCCAGTTTCCCTGTGCTTATGTAGCCTTGTGCCCCATCCCCTCCTGGCCTCTCATACTCTGGGTGCTGGCCTTAGTCCTACTACAGCTCAGAACTCCTGGGTTCAAGTGACCCATTAGCTTCAGTTTCCCCAGTTGCAGGGATTACTGGTATGCCATCACACAGCTGTATGTTTTTTCTTTCTTTTTATGGTTGAACTATTCTATTAGATTTTATTGGGTGAAATGACATTGAAATGAGAAATAATTACTGCTTTTTAAAAACTTGACAGGGCCCCAGAGGAATGCCAGGCGAGAGAGGGAGGCTTGGTCCACAAGGTGCCCCTGTAAGTATTTCTGTATTTCTTTAGTACTGTTTATATACTTTCTTTGTCTTTATTTATTTGTGTTACTTTTTCTTTAATAGAATATGTTTACATATGTGTGTATATTTATGTTTATATAAATATACATATCTATATACATATATAAAAAACCTTAGGCCCATTTTGATTACAAATACATCTGTACACGTGTGTGTATATATGTTTATATGCACACAATATAACACACACAACAATAGTATATGACATGCATTTATATATAATACAGACATATAACACATATAATTCTATTTTTTATAAATGCACACATACATACATATGTATGTATATTTTAAATCAAACTGGGCCCCAAGTTTTTTTAATATGCCAATTAAAAAAAGGATCATTAATTTAGTGGAAAAATGATTAAAGAAAAATGTTCTAGAGAAATGTGTAGTTCAGGTATAAACAAGCATGTTTCCTCTGTTGGCCAAAAATGACTAAAATGACTCAGATATCATTTATAAATTTTTAACTACTGCCATCAGTTGAATATAGGACTTTTTTACATAGCTATAGAGAAAAGGTGGGTTTGAAAATCAGTGGATCCTTCAGACCCTGCATCTCCTTTTTCTCTTAACTTCATGAGATGGAGTAGGGGAAATTTTCCCTGAATTTCCATGAAAACATTTTTTTATGACCCAGGCTTAGTTCATATTAGCAGAAAATCTGATTAAATGATGAATCTATTTCAAAAGATAATTTTTTTCAGACAAAAAATTTGTTTTCAATGGAATTAAAATGCAGTTAATTGGTTTGGTTGGGTTCTTTATGGTGGTACAAGAGTCAACAACTTGAAGTTATTTTAAAAATTGCATTGTGGTTTGCCAGATTCAGAAATTATTTCAATGATTTGATATTTTATCCTGCTTAGAATGATATACTGGTATTTGAATGGTATTAAACAGTATTTTTTTATCATAAAAGATTTGGAATAGATTTGATTTTTCCAAAATGGAAATCAGTTTTAGACGGTATAGTGACAGTGGTTTCTAGTCTAATGCAAGATGAAAGTGTGTTGGATTTAGACTCAGAAGTGACTCTCTGGGCCTCAGTTCTTTATCTCATTCCTCGTGTGAAGTTAGTGAGTTGAAACAGATGACTTCCAAAGTCTCTTATACCTGTAAAAATTATGACTCTATAGTGAATGTGGACCTTTGGCACATGTCTATTTTGGAATTTGTCATCCTAGATTCTTGATCTGTTCTTAGACCAAATTAGAGCTTTTGCAATAATAATAATAATAATTATGACAATAGTAACTAACTTTTATATAGCACTTACTTATGTGCTAAACACTTTACAGTTATTACCTCATTTGACTACCACAACAACCCTAGCAGGTATGTGCTGTTATTATCCCCATTTTACAGGTGAGAAAACTGAGACAAACAGGTTGTGTCACAGAAGGTCATACAGCTTAGTATGTGTCTGGGATTTGAACTCAGTCATCTGGCTGTCCCAATTAAGAATTAGTTTGAACACAGTATAAGAACTAAAATCAAAAGGCAAATCCCAGTAAATGTTAGTCATAATGAACAGTGAGTTGTCTTTCATTTTTAAGAAACAGTATGAATTAGCTTGGCAGTTAAGGAAATGTGGTGGTTCTGTGAAAGTTTTTGCCCTTAATAAATATGACATAGGTCAAACTAAGTTCAGTTTGAGAGTTGAGCTTTGATTTTCCAGTCATTTTTTGGACCAGTTTCCCAAACCTTCAAATACATATAATTCATGGAGTTTCTACAACTGACTTTCCTTTAGGAAGGATTAAGTGTCATACAAGTCTTTTAGAATGAAAGATATACACATTCATAATGCCTTATGTTATACATTTCCAAAATATATATTTTAACAATTCATAAAAGTTCTCAGATTCTTGTTTTGAATTTAATATGGAGTTATTTCTCTGTTCTTTTATAAAATGAATAGAAAAACATAATAACACGTAAAGCCAAGATGGTCTGGTAAAAGAAACATGGACAATTAAAATTGACTTTATCACTTAGATGCCCTTAGGAGAATAAAATTTCTTTGTTCCTCAGTTATTTCATCTCTATAAAAAGGAACTCAAATCTGCTGAGTTAACTTGGTTATTAAGAAAAATGAGGATTCATGTTTATTGAGACCTTTGAGCTTTCTGGGTTTTCTATTAAGATATTTATTTTTGACCTAAAGTACAAAGAATTATTAAGCTCTTTTTCACTCCCTTTCATTTTCTCAACCTTTAACAGTAATACATAATTTTACAATTATAGTCATTCCTATCACACCGCCAAGGAATTTTATGGATACCAAATACCTGAGATTAGAGTTTGATTTTTATTCCTATCATCTTTAGCAAAATTACATCTTTATTCTTCAAGAGAAAATAGTTATGCACATGAAAATTAAAAAGAAAATGTGTGAATTAAGTGTCTTACCACAGAGGATGTAATCTGTTCTACTGTGTATGTCCTTGCTTAGGGACTGCGTGGTGCACATGGAATGCCTGGAAAACCTGGACCAATGGTGAGCTATATTTCTCTCCATTTCCTTCATTGTGGTTCTTCTTCTAAGTACTGAAAATACTATACTGATTTTCTCCAGGGAATCTCATATTGCCCTATAAATTATCATCTATAATTATGAAACTGAAAAGCAAGTTCATGATTTCATATGAAGATTTCTTATATTCTAATTAACTGTCAGTAAACTATACTTATATCTTATTATTTGAGGGAAGGGGAATAAGAGATTCATAGCTAGCTTAAACTGGCAAGTCAACTGTTAAATTTTCAGTGTAAGCATTTACATTTCAGAAATTCGTAATCCTTATAAACCAGGAATAGATTTATTGTTCCGTTAATTGTCTAGACTTAAGAAATTGTTAATAATGCGGTTAAAACTTAATAGTTTGTATACAACCTACCTGCTCAAGGTAGGTTGTAAAATATTTACCAGCACACATCAGTATTGCTGGACAAATATTACTTGAGCTCAGAAAATAAAGTCATCACCAGATAGTGTCCTGATGACTGTTAGGTAATAATTAATAATAATAATAACTGGCATTTATATAGCATTTTAAGGTTTGCAAAATGCTGTATATCCATTATTTCATTTGGTATTCACAACACCCCTGTTTATAGCTTCAGCAGAGGGTTTCATAATCACCTCACAAATCACCAACCACCTTGAAATTTTCTTTCTCTTATGGAATATAATTTACATATTTATGTAAATTAATTCCTTAAATAATTAACAACTATTAATTAATTCCTAGGCAAGATTCAAATGCCAGCAGCTTTATAGGTCTCCCAAGAAACTAACTGAAGAAAATGGCTGCCTTGATTTAATAGGTCTTCCAGTAAGAATGTTGGGTGATCTGGGTGTAGTTGCCACATTCCTATAGAGCCATTTTATATTGTTATTTGTGAGATTAAGTGAATTTTTCCCTCCAAAGATCTTTCTCACAATAGCACAGTAACTAACTCAACCACTCTTTCTCTCATGCCTCACCTTGCATCGCTTTCAGGTTTCTTTTCTCCCCACCTACTCTTTCTCTTAAGACTTTCTTGTTTAGGCTGCGGATTTGAAATGTTTGTAATTGCTTTTGCAATGTAGCCTTATTCTCAGGCTTCTGCTTATCCAGATATATGGTTTATTGGTTGTGTTTCCCTATGTAATTTAAGTTGCATAAATGATCTTTGCTTCTTACTTCTAGATCCTCCACCTAAAAAAATAGAGAAAAATGTTTATTATTTTATACAAAGTGGAGAGGTCTCAGGGAGTTTGGTCACACAGCAAGGTATCTCTCCAAGCTTTGCTCATGTGAATGGTGAAGAATGCTAAATGTTGTGTGTATACATATTTATGCATGCATATTATATATCTGGATATATGTACAAATTATACACAATATACATATATTCACTCAGATCTGTATATGGAGATGCACAAATATATACATACATATACACACAAATACATATATCTACACATCATAGATGATCCTGATTAATCCAGATATAGAGGGTTGAACTATATATTGTTTTATGGATACAAGTCACATCTATATTGGCAAAACGAAAAGGTACTCAGGGATAATTGTTTTCTATAAGATATTTGAGTTGAAGATAAGAGCTTTTCTTTCCTCACATCTGATGGATCAGGGTTAAATATAACATAAGGATCAGAAGACATTTTTTTTTCTCTGATGAAAAATGTTAGTTAAGAGTTATATGCTTATGTGGAAGCCTCCCTTGAAATGAGAAGTTATATTTAGCATGTTTGTCTTTCTAACTCACTAAACCAAGGTGTAGGTTTTCATAAATACAACCCAGTGATGTTCTACTACCCTACTATAACAATTGATCTTAAGGTCATTGGCAGAAATGTTCTTCTCAATTAGTGGTTTATGGAACAGATTGTTCTTGTTGATTCAGTGAGTAGAAATTTCATTACATAAAACATTTTTTCACGGTAATATGATTGTGTCAAGCTGCACCAAAGAGTGTGCCATGCCAATGTAATACCAAGGAAAGAGCATTGTAGTGAATATTCATGACCACTATGTGATGCTGTTTAAAGACTCTAAAAATATTTAACATGTACTAAATACATTTTTATGCATATTAAGTCTAGAACATGACAGCATTTGAGGCTAATTGTCCAATAATTAATCCTTCCTCCTAACTGTTTCTACCAAGAGGAAACAAAATAGAGGGAACAAAGACATGTCCTAAAACTTTTTTTCCTCACATCAGTGATGTTGAATGAAATTCAAGATGTCTAAAGAATATCATATTGTTCATGTTATTCTCTCCCTTAAGCACTAATTCAGCCTTTAAATAGAAGATTCTAGACTGGGTATGAAGGTATAAAGTCAGAAGGGACCTCTCTTTCTGTCTTCATGTCTATCTATTTAACTGTTCATTTGCCTTATTTTATCCCTACAACAATGCTATGAGTTGAGGAAATAAAAGGTTTATAAGAGTCAAGTGACTTGGCCATGGTCACATAGCTAGTAAGTGTCAGAGGGAGGATTTTAGATTGAGCACTGTTTCCCGTCCTAGAATTGTCTCTGTGTGCAAATGTACACATAAGCCTTAAATTGCCATCTAAATGCCTGCTATTATTATCCCTACATTATCCAATGTGAAATTGAGCTTGGTAACAATGAGCTCATCAGTCCCTCAAGTTACATGTCTGGGATAGCCAGACAATGGTATTGGCAACACCTATCTAGAGATTTGAACCCCATTTTCACTATGACAGTCAAATTACAAGTATACCATAACTTGGAAAGAGCAGCAAAACACCTTGATATCAATTTTTTTACCTATTGCTTAGATGGCATTTCTAGAACAATTATCAAACATTGAGATACTATTTTAAATATCTTTGAATTATGATTTATGATTTCATTCCCTTCACATCATCTGCCACAGATGATAGTGTTTCAACTGGAAAACTATAAATCCATAATCTTTAATTTCTTGTTTTATATATATATATATGCAATTAATTAATCAATTAATTTACTTTTAGTTTGCAACTGTTTTGTATCTTTTAATTCCTTCTATCACTGTAGAAATGAAAGTTATATATTACCAATGAGAACAAAGTTTAAGACAAAAAAGCAAGAAAGTGAACTATTATATGTTAACAATGTGTCAGAAGTGGGGGGAGTCCATATAAAGATGTTCAAAAGTGTGAGTAATAATTTATAATCATTATGTAAATGACTAATCATTCTTTTTTTTAGGGTCCACTTGGAATAACTGGCTCTGCTGGATTTCCAGGAAATCCTGGAATGAAGGTTAGAAGACTTTTAAATATTTAGTTCTATATTATTGCTTTATTTTAAAAGGAAATGTGTCATTTTATTAATAATTTGCTATAATTTAAGAATCTATAATATCTTCATTGGCCACTGTGTTCTTCATAAATAAAGAGAAAAAGGAATTTAATAAAGAAAAATATAGTTAAAGGGGAGTTGATTATGATTTTGTAATTCTATAACTATAATCTACATTATTTAACATCAGCTCATCAGGGAATTGACTATGGTTGTGTAATTCTATAATCATAATCTACATTATGTGATATCAGCTCATGAGGTGAATTTGTATTATAGCTCCAGACAGTTGAGACAGCTTGAAAGGAATATCCAGTTTTAATTTGAATTGGAAATATGTACTTGTTACTGTGTCTGGGATTAATAAAGAGCACAGTGACCTTAAAAATGGGAATTTTAAATCAATTTAAGTTCATCAAGAAGTTGTTTTGTCATGCAAGGCTGGCTTTTTCTCACACTACCCACCCATATTTAATGATCTTTGTTTTTTAAAGTATACAAAGGAGGGGACTTGGCTCTATAAGTGGGCATGAATTACAGTGTTCCTCCAGAATGATTTCCATTTGTTGTGAGTCATTATTTATTCATTTCTCCCATTAGTTTGGATGATATACACAAGGATTATGATCCAGAAGGATGTTAAGATGTTGCTGAACTCAGTAAATATAATCAGAAAACAGCTGCAACATTTGGTTTTTGAGTAATAGTTCAGTGGGATTATTTCCACATACCTAGTTTTCCTTTGGTAATACATTCCATTATCTACAGGTAATACATCCATTATCTACTCAAATTGCACACATAAAAAAAATTGCTATATATAAAATACATGCAATTTACATCCCCATTCAGAAGAATGGTCCTAAACAGAAAGGAAAGCCTCTTTTGCTTATTACAGTCTGCGGCACATACTTTCTAAAATGTGTGTAAAGAGAATATTATACTTGAGTGGGGGTGGGGAACCTGTAAGGCCACATGTAAAGTCCAAAGTAGTTCAATTATATGTGTAATAAATTAAAAATATTAGGAACTTTCCCTTTTAAGGAATGAAGCATAAGCTTTAGGGGTTGTTACTTCAATACTTTGAAAAATCTTTATGACTTGATAGAGGTGGGTATACCCTTCTGCAATCAGATCCCAAATTCTGCATGCCTTGGTAGTTTTCATAAATTGCTGTGTTCAACGACAACAAAAATTCCTCACCTAGAAGTCATCATGTTTTACTGAACCTTTAGAACCTTAGGTTAGTCTTTGGTAATAGTTGAAAAATAGTTCACTTTCACACCCACATTTCCAGCTTAGTATAAAGCAATTTGCACTTTTAGTATTACATTCTATTTATCTGTGTCTGTTTTTCCATCCATCCATCCATCCATCCATCCATCCATCCATCCATCCATCC
>NW_027187295.1:8359114-8426844 GCF_028583685.1 Petaurus breviceps papuanus | reverse complement strand
CTATCTATCTATCTATCTATCTATCTATCTATCTATCTATCTATCTAATCTATCTATCATCTATCTATCTATCTAATCATCTATGCATCTATCTATCTGTCTGTCTGTCTGCCTTTCTCTGTCTGTCTATCTACCATCTGTCTATCAAAGAAGCCAGGAACATGTCCATACTGCTTGCAATAATAAGGCAGTAAAAGAAAGTTTTAGCAGAGGAAAAGAAGATTAAGCAAGTAAAAAATATCCCAACTAGTGGGGTCTTTTAAGAATATCTTCTAAATCAACTTTTGCTTTTTAAAATTAATTTTGTCAAACGTAAATTAAAATTTAAAAAAGAGAAAATCAAGTCTAAATGAATTAGAGAAAAATTGGTTAAATACAGCCATTCTTATTTGAAAAAAGAAAGGTCCTTGGAAACCCTATGATGATCTTAAATATTTATTCAAGTTTTTAGGTAAATAAAAAACTGAATTAGATCCAAGGAAACCTCCTAACTCACTAATGAATCATGACCTAATTTTGCTTCTGGTCAGCCTCTGCACATCTCTTCATTGGTCCTCTCCTGCTGATTATTTAGCTCTGACACCTGCCTGAAGAATTAATCCCTAACTTTCCAAGCAGTCCCTAACTTCTTTAACCTACCCACCCATTCCTTGCCAAGGCCTAGCCCTGGATTTCTCTACCATCTACCTCCTCTATTCCTACTCACATGCCTGATTATGAGGTAGTCCTTCTCTTTGCCAAGGTCAATCCCTTCTGTTTTCTCCCATCATACTGCATCTTCAATCAACACTCCCAATATTCAACCTCTCTCTAGCAATGGGTTACTTCCTTGAAGTATTCTAATATGAATGACTCTCCCCAATCTTTAAAAAGAATTCAATAGGCATTATATACCTGAAGCTATCCTGCTATTTCTTTCTTATTTTACTCTGCCAGTCTCATAGAAATAGCTTTCTACATTCTGCTTCCATTACCTCTACTCTCAAGGTTCAACCTTTTGTAATCTAGCTTCTGACCTCATTCATTTCTATGTAGATGACTAATACATCTATGAGTCCAGTCTCTCCCTGGAACTTCCAGCCCCACATTTCCAACTACCCAGTAGATATTTGAAACTGGATGTTCTGGAGACTTTTCAAACTTAACATATCCAAAGTAGAACTTATTATTTGCCCTTGCCCTCCAAACATACTTCTTTCAAACCTTCCTATTTCTGTTGAATGCTTTACCTTCCTTTCTTTTTTCTCAGGCTTATAACCTCAATGGCATCTTCACTTTCCCTCACCTCCAGTGAGTTGCCAAAACAGTTTTATCTACATAAAAATCTCTTCTGTCTGACTCTACTCATACAGAAACCATTTTGATTTCAACCTCTTGGCACTTCTGTAGACTCTTGCGCTGGCCCCCTAACTGATCTCCCTGCCCTAAGATTTTTCTCATCCAGTCCTTCCTCCACACATCTGCCAAAGTGATTTTTCTTAAGCACAGATATGACTATTCAAGAAATTCCAGTGAATCTGCCTTGCAGATAAAAATGGAAATCCCTCTGTTTATCTTTTGAAGCCCTTTACAATATTCAGCCAAAATATCTTTTAGCCTTATCAGAAAATGCTTTAATACTTTTTAGTATTTTTAATCCAGCCCTTTCTCTGTTCCTTTTAATGGCCACTTCACCCACATTTTCATTCTTTTGTATTATCCATCTCCCTGAATGTATTCCCTCCTTAACCTTGCTTCAAAGAATCCATCTCTTCCTTTAAGATAAAACTAAAGTACCACCTTCTAAAAAGTCATTCTTGATCTCCACTCCAACTCACAGTTCCTTTCCTCTCTAGCTAGGATTGAACTACCTTGCTATTTATTTGCATTTGTTGCCTTTATTCTGTAAATCCATATGCATATACATTTAATACATGGATATATGTATGCAATACATATATCTGTGTGTTGGCATGTTAGTATGTAAAATCCTTGAAAGTAGGGATTAAGTCTTTTTGCTTATATTTCAAATACCCAGCAGAGCATGCAACATATGGTAGGTATTTAATAAATACTTTTTTCATTTACTCATTGAACTCAACTCTGCTAGATAATTCTTGGCTTCACTCTTGACCATGCCTTTGGCATGGACCTTTCCATTTAATTTCAGCAAACATTTTTAGGGACCTGCTACATACAAAGTACTGTGCTGTGCACAGGTGATATGAAAACAAACATGTCACAGACCTGGATCTAAGTGAACTGATAATCTAATAGCAGGAAATAATATGTACACATACAACAAGGGAGAGTGTGATAATTAATTGTCAAGGAAAGACTCAGGTAAAGTACTGTGACATTTTTGAGAAAAACATAATTTTAAGTTGTGCGTTTGAGTATGTATATGTAGGTATGTATATTTGCATAATGCTCTTTGGATACCCTTACAAGATTTTATGCTCCTTGAGGGCAGGGGCTATGATTTAGCTAAACTTTGCAAGTCTTCTAGAGCTTTATTTAGTGCTCTACAAACAATGGGTATTCATATAATGCGTTTTGTATAACATCCTATTATATTATTTTCTGCTAAGGAACTGCTTCATAGACATCTAAATCATTTGACGGGGATTTGGGTGTGGGGAGAGTAGCTTAGGTAAACCCCCTCAGATATGATTGAATATCAATCCATCAAATACAATATATAGTATGAGGATGTGTGTGTGTGTGTGTGTGTGTGTGTGTATAAATATAACTTTAGCTAAATTCTAGCACTGAATATATGTCCATCAGGGATCAATGACATTGATTCATTCATCATTAAAACAAATAAAAATTGATTATTATATAATTTTTAAAACTTTATTGTAGATAACTGTGAGACATAAAAAGCTAAAACCTTACTTTCAAAAAGTTTACAATTAAAAAGTTGAAAGAAGAATACACACAAATAACTAGAATAGAAATTAAAATTCCATATGAGAGAATCCCAGGCTCAGATACTCAGCACCACACCCAGAAATAACTGGCCGTGTAACCTTGAGCAAGTTACTTAACCCCGATTGCTTAAAAAAAAATTCCATAAGAGAAATTTTTAAGAACTATCATGATAGTTCAGGAGATGGAAGGATCATCTGTAATTAGAGGGAATGAGAAGTAGGGTGGGAACAAAGTCAAGGAAGTCTTTATGAAGAGGTGGTGCTTGAGATGATCTTTTAAGGGAAGCAGGATTTTGACAGGTGGAAATCTGGAGGAGAGAATTATAGGTGAAGAGAACAGCATGAGCCACAGCTTTGAAAGAAAGCATGGGACATTTAAGGTCTTGTAAGATAAACACCTAGGATGGATGCTTCGTTAAATGAAAGACAAGAGGGATTCGAGGCAAACCAATTAGACATAAACCAACTACTAACCTAAAGGATTTTCAAGCACAGATGTAGCTCATGTTGGCTCCAGTGTGGTGCCTTAACTTTGGTTTGCAATTTAAAACTTAGAATGATTTCTATCACCTTGGCTACATCCTGCCTATATTGGATATTTTATCTGCTGATTTTTTCATGTATTCCAATAGGGGGAAGCAGGTCCCACTGGAGCACGTGGCCCTGAAGGTCCTCAGGGACAGAGAGGCGAAACAGGACCTCCAGGACCAGTTGGATCTCAAGGCCTCCCTGTAAGTTGGTTGGTACTGTCATTACCCATTGAACAGGGTAATATATTGTGTACTTTGATTTTTAAAATAAGAGATATGCTTGATATTTCTTTCCTAAATACTCTTTGATCTTAGAATAAGTGAATTTGAAAGACAAAATGAATGTTTTGAGAGGCTTTGGGAATTTTGAATATTAGGAGTACTAGGTTAGGTGTTAGCCCCATGAATGATTATTATTATTATTATTTTGGAAATGTGTTTTCATTTTTATCTCTTCCCCTAACTTCCTAGGAATCACACCTCTTTGTGTTTTCATTGACATAGTAATTTTTAAGGTAACTTTCAAATGCATTTTTATTTGTTTATTTTTTAGGGAACAGTGGGAACTGATGGTACACCTGGTGCAAAAGGTCCAACGGTAAGTTTTTAAGTGAATTGCATGTAAAATTTAAACTCAGGCTTTTGTTTTGATGGCAAAACTTTAGTCTTCTCTCTTGGTTTACTTATTATAGCACTTCTACCTTTTTAGGGCTCTCCAGGTACTTCAGGTCCTCCTGGCTCTTCAGGACCTCCTGGCTCTCCAGGACCTCAGGGCAGCACAGGCCAACCTGGAATTCGAGGGCAAACGGTAATGTTCTCTGGAAGTAATTGCATCCTTAATGGATCATGAAACTAAGAAGACTAACAGAAACAATATGTAATGAGATTCAATCCAGTATATAAAATCCCAATAATATAAATAACCAAAGCCAAGGGTTTTATATCTGTGAAATGAAAAATTGAAGGATTGCTTTGCAATGTCTACATTTACATTCTGAGAAAGTAATTTATTTGATAAGTATAATATAACCTACTTTAATACGTGACTAAAATATCTTGGGAAAACTTAAAAAGCAAGATCATCATTTAAATGATCTTCACTCAATCTTATAGGTAGTTTAATTTTAAAAAATATTTTATGCTCTCCTAACATTTGGAGGTCTTAGATACATATGTTACTGATTTTTTTCTTTTTCTTTAAAATAGGTTAAATGGCTTATTCCAACATGTTGTCTATATTGGATCCTAACCAACTTAATTTTCAAAGGGAATGATGCAGAGATAATTCCTTTACCCCTACTGGTTTTATGAGAAATACTTCAGTATCCCTATTAGGGATGAATACCTTTGAGCACTTATGCTCACTTAAATATAATTTAACTTGGTTTTAATGAATACATTTAATATATTATAACTAATATAGTACAAATAACAATTTAATATATTTCTTCTTAATTCTTCTTTGAGTGTATATTTTGCATTCTGTGTTATCTAATTAGTTTGATCTTCCATCAAAAGTTTTTTCAAGTGACAATTATTTATTTACTTTGTCTTCTGAGTATCACTGCTTTTGTCAATTTGACTAAAGTGAAGGAAAAGAATCTTTATTAAATGTAAAACAATATCTTATTTTTATGAGAGAATGCACAGATAAAGGCAACAATTTGGATCCTTGCTTCTTTGTCCCAAGCAGTAGAATTTCTAAAATTCCCACACTATAAACACAGTTCTAAATAATTAATCCTTTTTCATGTAGGATTTACAAATCCATTGACTAAAACGATTTTCAGAGGCCTTTTCCATAATTGTTGTGACTAATTTTAATTTGAATCAAAAGAAGACAATTTCCTACATGTAAAAACTATGAGGGACAACTAAATAATGGAATGTTTTGCCAAATTGTATTGAATTTCATGTGCACTCAATCCTCCCAGCTTTCAGGACTTTTCTTTTTGTATTACTCATATATTTTATTTGAGAAGCAGCTTGGCTTATTAAAAGAGAGAGCTGGGCTTGGAGCCAAAAAGAGGTGAGTTCAGGTCTCGCTTCTTACCCACTTTGTGGTCAGGAAAATGCCTTAACTTTTCAGCTCTCTAGGTAACACTCTCAAACTATAATTTTCAAAAAGGTTGACAGTCTGCATTAAAAAAAAACAAGAGGAAGTGGACAGCAAATTGCTAGATGGGGGATGAGATGGGGTTGGATATTCTTATCTTTGTATCCCTAGCATACTATCTTATACGTGATAAGTGCTTAATAAATAAATATTTGTTGTTTTGAATTGAAATAAGTTAGATGGGTGCTTGTAAAATGTTTCTTGTTCTATTATAAATGTAGGCTGTTTGGTGCATTTGATCTCTTCTAACTTAAAATTTTATTTCAGGGAGATCCTGGAGTGCCGGGCTTTAAAGGAGAAGCAGGTCCCAAAGGTGAACCAGTAAGTCAAAAAATACTTGAAGTTCAAATCAGATCAGTTGCTTTTCTTGAATCGCATAGGTTGACAATGATACAAATGACCTGTTCAAAGTCTATCAGATAAAGAGCAGAGGGGCTTGAAAATATTTCATGCACTCAAAACTTAATAATCCAACATAGTTTGGAATGTTGGTTTATTACGTTCATTACATTAAAACAATCATATACAGCAAAACTCAGTTTCACATGTAATTCTTTATGTCTTCCATAGGGCCCACATGGTATTCAGGGTCCAATAGGTCCAATTGGTGAAGAAGGAAAAAGAGGTCCCAGAGGAGACCCAGGAACTGTTGGTCCTCCTGGTCCAGTAGGAGAAAGGGTAAAGAAGATAAAAACCAATCCTTTTAGGGACTTGGGGAGATACTTTGTATACAGTATGCATATGTGGTTTGTATTATATAGTATATTACATATTATATACTATATAAATACAGAATATATAACAAAATATCTAATAATATATAGTTATATATTATTATATGTAATATGTTGGTTAATGCTGATGGTTAGTTTCAGAACATAGTACTAGACACATAAGGCTGGTTTAAAATTATTTTAGTACAAAGTAAAAAGCTTTCTATATTTTGCAAAATTTTTGTTAGCAGTGATAAACTTTAATTGTAACTTTCTGAGTCCAGGAATTCATTTGATTTAAAAAAAATCTGAAATTCCAACTTCTAGACTGTAACAAAATCAGGGTTTTTAAGAAATGTGTACAGACGTTAAAAAACTCAAGTTGCCATTTTAAAAATATCTATAGAATAAGAAGGAAATATCTACTGAATAAGAAAGAAAAACACAAATTCAGAATGATTTCTGTTCATTTTTAGGGTTCTCCTGGCAATCGTGGTTTTCCTGGTTCTGATGGCTTGCCTGGACCAAAGGTGAGGTAATCTGATTAATGAAAACTCCTTTCTTAAGAGAGTGGTATCTTTAGGTGTCACTTAATAGTAAATGAATCAATTTTTCTTTTTTTTGCTTTTGGGAGGGCAGTTGGGGTTAAGTTACTTGCCCAGGGTCACATGGCTAGTTTTTGGGTTAAGTGTCTGAGGCCGTATTTGAACTCAGGTTCTCCTGACTCCAGGGCCAGTGCTCTAATCACTGTGGCACCTAGCCACCCCAAATGAATCAATTTCTAATGGAATTTAAAGTTCATGATCCAGATTATTATTATTATTATTAATAATGAAATATGCAATGCTTTAAGGTTTGTAAAGCATTTTACACTTCTTCATTTGATCCTCACAACAACCCTGTGAAGCAAGTGCTATTTTTATCTAGATGAAGACACCGAGACTGATTGAATCTAAGGGATATGCTCAGGGTGACACAGCTAGTATGTTTCTGAGGCACTATTCAAACTCAGGTCTTCCTGACTCCAAGTCTGTCCCTCTATCCAGTGCACCATCTACCTGCCTCTAGGTTCATCCTTTCACCCAGTCAGTAATTCTAGGACTACTTCACTGGGAATGCAAGCTAAATCTCTGGTTCTAAGGTCCAGTGGTTACTAAATTGGGGGAGGAAGAAGAGACAAGTGGGAGACATATTTCAGGCATTCAAGAAATATCTTTGGGCAGTTGTAATCCTGCCAATGGCAAACCCTGGTTTACCAACTAGATTTTATTTTTTAATTTAATTTGTTTATTTATTTTTGCTTTTTGGAAGGAAATTGGGGTTAAGTAACTTGCCCAATGTTAAACAGCTAGTTTTTTTGTGTGGATGTTAAGTGTCTGAGGCCAGAACCGAACTCGGGTCCTCGTGACTCCGGGGCCAGTGCTTTACTCACTGTGCCACCTAGCCACCCCAACCAACTATATTTTAAATATAATTTTAGAGCTATTTCACATACTTGTCTTTTTTTCTTCTTCCTTAACAGATTTACACTTTGTTGATTTCAGTGATAAAATTTAGGGATTACTTCTACAATAATTAAATATGCATATTTTTGTCCTATTTGTGCCCTGAAATAAGCCTGTAATGTAAATGTGAATGTAATGTAAATTTCATTTCTAAACTAGAACCTTCCATCAGAATGGGAAAATGCCAAAGTATGAAGAGTTTGACCTGTTAAGCTATAAACAAAGAGTTATGGTTGCTGTTCCTGTGATTTGTCCACTTATCAATGCCTTTTCATGTTGTATAGGGAGCACAGGGTGAGCGTGGTCCAGCAGGTTCTTCAGGACCCAAAGGTGGCCAAGGTGATCCGGGGCGTACAGGTGAACCAGGTCTTCCAGGTGCAAGGGTAAGAAAATAAAATTTATTTCCTCTTAGGATAACTATCAGCATTTTTTGTTCTTTATTTCTTCAAAGTCATTGCATTTTAAAATGAGTTTCCATTCCACTGTATTTGTGCTTTCATCTTGGATGCAGTATTTTCAAAATTATCCATCTTTCTAATCATCTATGGGAAGAACTTGTTTCAGCATTTCATAGCTCAGAGATTCAATACCTCCTCTTGTATTTTCTCCCCATTTCCCAGCAATTTGTTTGATGGGTGGTGGGGAATTCACAATCACCATTGTGAAGCTTGAGTTGGGAAGTACTCTGGAGGCTCTTCTATGAACTGCAGGTTTATTTTAGTATACCTGCCAGAATTTCCACTTCCACAATAGGTTTAAGCATAGACAAAATGGTACTGATTGATAGCATTTATTTCATACTTTACAAGCATTATCTTATTTTCTCCTTACTAAAATCCTATGAGATAGGTAGCTCAAGTATTATTATTCCCATTTTATAAGTGAGGAAACTGAGTCTTAAGGATGTTATAGATTAGCATGTCCTAGGTCATACAACCTTAGAGTGTCAGTGATAGGATTTAAATTTATCTCTTCTGACTGTCTACCATGCTTTTGATGATACCATGCTGTGTCTAAGCTCCTCTATTAATAGTGGAAAAAGCAGATTCTCCACACCAAAGAAGGAATTTAACCAATAGAATATTATATTTGCTCACTTAAATATTTTTTTGCACTTTGCAGTTATAAGTAGTAATTAAATGCAGTTGTAGTGACACCTTTTTGTCTTTGCTTGTTTTTTTCATTTTTAGGGTCTGACTGGAAATCCTGGTGTTCAAGGTCCTGAAGGAAAACTTGGACCTTTGGTAAATAAGATATTAATAGAAGGAAATTCATAACCATTAGCCTAAATGGTGAAACATACATTTTATTTAGATTCTATTTGATCAACTGGATGTTGACCTTATTTTCATGTGGAAAAACAAACCCTTTGGTTGTATTTATTTTCAAATGGATTAAGTTGACCAAAAATTTGACGAATATAATGGCTGTAAAAATATAGCTCTGGATATTGTTGGGAAGGCAGAGAATATTACATTTTCTTGATTTTGGCAATTTTTACCTCTGGTGAAATTCTCATTTTATCATACACTCATTATTTCATTCAGAGTAGAGATAATTAGGTGTAAAACTTGGCATCCAGTTAGAGAAACTTAAATGTCTAGACTTCTCTAGAATTTGGGTAGAAGTTTGAATGTGGTCATTCATTCAACCCTTGGGATAGTTTTAATTCTCCTTATATAACTTAGTTCCTTAACTCTTCATTGTATTACATATATGACATGGTATTCGTTAAATTCAATTCAATAAACATTTATTAAGTGCCTGCCTACTCTGTGCCAGGCCAGACACTGTGCTAAGTTCTGAAGATGCAAAAAGAGGTAAAAGATAGACCTTGCCCTCAAAGAAGAGACAACAAGCAAACAAACATATCCAAAGCATACTATATACAGGATATATAGGAAATAATTAAAAGAGTTAAAGCACTGTGATTAACAGTGTTTCAGGATGGCTCCCTGTAGGAGGTGGAATTTATTTGGGACTTAAAAGGAAACCAGGGAGATCAGGAGTCAAGAGTAGAGGAGGGAGAGCATTCCAGGCATGGTGAATAGCCAGAGAAAATGCCAGGACCCAAGAGATGAAGTGTCTTCTTCATGGAATAGCCAGGAGGCCAGTGTCCCTGGACTGAAGAGTATGTTTTGGAGAGTAAGGTGTAAGAAGACTGGAAAAGTTGGAGGGGATTAGGTCATGAAGGACTTTGAATGCCAAATAGAGCATTTAGTGTTTGCTCCTTTAACAATAGGAAGACACTGGGGCTTATTTGGTAGGGATTCAAGGAGTTTGGTTTCCAGGCAGGAAAAAAATGAAAAAGTCATAATCTGTTCATAGAGGGTACAGGAAGTGGCTGAAGAAATCTGGCTACTTCTTGGTCATAAAAGATTTCAGGGGACCTAACTTGGGAAGACTGTAAGGTCTAAATAAGAATGGTCCTGTGTTGGTTTAAAAGGAGGAGGTTTAGAGGGTAAATATAAAATTCAAAGAAAAAATGATCTTGAAAATTCCTAAACAAAACCTGCAAAAGTCCTTTTATGTCAAAGAGGGAAGCACAGGTTTAACATTCTCAAAGACTGTGTTTTCCTCAGGTAGCCTCACCTTTTGGAACTTGTGCTGCCTCTTAAGTTGTCTGCAGGGAGAGGGCAAATAGAAGGGGAAGAGATAATGAAAATGGTATGCTCTCCACTTCAGAGTCATAGCCCTGAATGAGGTGTTTGGGAATCAAAGATTGACAGTTTACATTAAGACACATCTAAAGTCTAGGATAGGATAAGATAGGTGGTTTTAGAAGTCTGCCAAATCTCCCAAAGCTTTGAGACTTATACTTGTGTCCTACCTATACCATGAACATTTTCAAGCTTAAGCTGCAGAGATTGTCCAATCTTGATTTGATTTTCTACAACTCATTAGAAACCAGGCTTTCAAATACAGATACAGTAATAGCCTTTATGCTTCTGTTTATCACATAGATTCAAATTTTCCCCCTCCTCCAAAAAATCAAAATATAATGAAAATCTAGGGTAATATTTTTAGCCTGGATTATGTGCACTAATACCCATATTTTTAAAGGTGTTTTCATCATTTCATTTTCTTTGTCACTCTTTTGCACATTATATTATTAAAGGCATTGTATGAGACAATTGACATTGATTTTCAAACAGTGGGTGAAACTAGTCTCTGGGAATTAGTATTAGAGGAATCAATGTATGTTCACCTGAGCACTCCATACTTAATTGGGAAATTTCACATATAAATTCAGACTCTGGTGATACTAGAAATATTACTTTTTGATTAATCCATCCAGAAGTCCTACCAAATGAACAGAATGATATGGTCTTCATAGAAAGGGAAATTAAAATTTTAAAACATCTTGGCACTGGTTGATTTTTGGTCTGATAAGTTAGCTATGGTAATAAGAATGTGATGTCAGCTATTTTGTCCCCAATTAAAAAAAAACATTTTTATTTAAAGTTTTGAGTTCCAAATTCTATCCATCCCTTCTTCCTTCCCTCCCTTCTCCCTCCTTGAGTTGGTAAGCAATCAGATATAGGTTATACATGTGCAATTATGTAAAGCAAGATGTCATCTATTTTAAAACTTAATAAACTTTCTTTGCTATGAAATCACAGATGACAAGATGGTTTTAATAATTACTTGAAAATAACTATGTTAAAAATCATGTTTTTGACAAAATACATGGGATGTTTTTATAGGGTGCTCCAGGAGAAGATGGTCGCCCTGGCCCTGCAGGCTCAATAGGTATTAGGGGACAGCCTGGTAGTATGGGCCTTCCTGGTCCCAAAGGTAGCAGTGTAAGTACAGCGTATAGTATGTATTACTTATTCATTAAAAACCTTATTTTAGATCCAACATTTTTTTAGGAAACTGGTAATTGTGTAAATAGCTTCTATTTATGCATTAGGGAGATCCTGGAAAACCTGGAGAAGCTGGAAATGCTGGTGTCCCGGGACAGAGGGTGAGTATCAATTTCCTGACTTTCAGCTCAATTACCTCTAGTTCTAATGTCTTTGTTGCACATTACAAGTATATTACCTTACAAGTTTTTACTGTGTGATTTTAGGGAGCTCCAGGCAAAGATGGTGAAGTTGGCCCATCAGGTCCTGTAGGCCCCTCTGTGAGTAAGCTCTAAATAAATAGTTGAATTTTAAAGATAATATTTCATATTTCAATTATGAGAGGTGAACTTGCATGAATTTTTATGAATAGTGAAATGTCTATTGAATCATTTCATGTTGAATTTCTATTGCTATGAATTCTAAGAATTTTTCTAGACTTTTAAATATTAAAAGTCTTATTTCCACTTTGAAACAAGATGCTAAGAATAACTTCTTTTTTGTATTGTGGTTTATGGATCTACAAAATGGGAGTAGATCATTTTATTACAGATATAACAAAACATTTGAATTCATGGTAAAATGTAATTCATATTTGATACGTAAATGTTATTTTCTCCTCAAATATACCCTTACTCTTCAAGTGCTTTCCATAGATTTTAATGTGATATTCTAGAAATGCAGCATAGAGTAGCAAATAGAAAGCTGACCTTATAAAAGGAAACACTTGGATACAGGTCCTACCTCTGACATTGCTCTCTACTGATGAATGTGTAGGTCCAGTCTTTTTATCTTTACTTATAAGAGAAATGTATATGGTATTTTTCTGCCCTGTATTTTTAGACTTGGATGTTAGCTTTGCTTTCTAGTTATTTTCTTGGTTTTGAAGTCTTGATTAATGATATTTTCAGTATTCAAAAGTAGAATGTAGTAGGAGGTGTTAAACTTTTAAATTAAACGTGGAGAAATGGTAAAAGGGAGTAATTTTCACATAAATATAGAGACTCTTCCTTTCCTTTGTAAATTTCTAGTTGACTCCACTTACTCAGAGCTGGAATTATGACTACTTAAATAATAGTTGTGTTGGGAAATTGGGGAAATGTTGATTTTTAAAACTTGAAAAGAAAAAAAAAACATTTACTAGGCTTTTGAAGAGTTTCACTCTAAGAGAAACTTCAAAGAATATTCTTTGATAACATTGACTTTACTTTATCATATCTAGCTAAACTCAAAAAAATGTTGTTGGAAAAATTTCAAAGGAAAAATCTACGCCTATTGGCACATGTAACTAGAGAACATGTGTAAGGAATCTGGCTGTGCTCATGTTATTCTTTCTTTTATTACTTAGGGTCTAGCAGGGGAAAGAGGAGAGCAAGGCCCTCCAGGCCCTACAGGTTTTCAGGTGTGCCATTTTGTGATTTTTTTTCATTTCTCACATCATTAATTAAATGGGTTGTGTTTTAAAATGTAACCAGATATAGTAGAATATTAAGTTCTTTCATTTTACAAATTATTTTCCTAAAACATATGAATTTATTCTAAAATTGATAAATAAAAGAGAACTAATGAATATTCTTTATACCTTATGGTTATCAGATAACTTTAAACCTTAGGGCCCGTATACTTTTCTTGGCTCACTGTGTAAGACTTCAAAATCCTTGGATAAATCAGAGGTGAAAAATATCACAGAATTTGTGGTTCTCTAATATTCTGGGAAATTTTACTAATTTTAATCATTTCAAATTTAGAAGCAGGATAGCAGTAGAAAGAGTGATAGATTTGGAGTCAGAAGACCCGAGTCAAGTCTAAATTTTGTTCCTTTTTTTGTATGAACTTGGACAAGTCAAATGACTTTTCTAAGACCCAGTTTTCTCATCTGTAAAATTAGGAGGGTGTTAGACTAATGACCTCCATGGTCCCTTCCCAGCACCCTATCAGAAATTCTAGAGAAAAGAACATTTTTTATCAAAGTATCATCCATATTAGTTAAAACAGTATCCCCAAATGAGAACCTGACCATACTGTTCTGACTCAAATATGTATCCATGGTTTTTGTTTTTATTTTGGTGTGTTTGTGGGTAATATCTTATTTGAATATCTAATGACAGAGGCTGTATGTGTGGTGAAGGTGAATTATTAACATCTGTGGTCCCTTAAAGATTTATGTGTTCACAGGGACATTCTTAAATTTTTTTTCTTTTAGGGGTTACCTGGTCCTCCGGGTCCTCCAGGAGAAGGTGGGAAACCAGGTGACCAGGTACTTTTAAATCTTAAATATTTATTAAGGTCTAACTCAAAGCCATATTATATAGTTGCACCAAATTTATTAACTATTTGGTTTCTGTTGTTGCAGACCAATAAACTTTATCTGTTGAATGACTTTCCATCCTATGAGTCACTAATGTTTGTCAGAATGACAAGATACCAGTTTAGCAAATACAAAACCAAAAGCTTTCTGGTAGTCATCAGTTTGCTGCATTAGTCCAAAAATTTATCATGAAAGGGTCAGTTTCCAACAATAATTTTATATTTCTAATTTTTTCCTTTTTACTTCATGTCCTTTGATTTTATTTAAGATCATTAAACCCAAGTGAATACAGTGAAAGAAAGATCTGTCTTTTTGAGAGATCTGCAAATATGTTAGCATTTAGAAAGCAGTAGCTGATGTTTGATAAATATTGCATAAGCTTCACAGATTATTCTTTGCAACCAGTGACTTGATTCTTCTTTTTACCATCAAATGAAGTCAAGGTCATTAAGCAATAAAAATTTCTGTCATCTGAGTATAATTAGTCACCAACAAGTATTTATTGACCACCTGCTATCAAGAAAGTATTTTTAGTATTGATGAAATGATATCTCTCACACTGCCAAAAATGTACATATTTTATTAATTCAAAGGAGTGATTTAAACTGCCATCTGCAGATTTAGGCACATCAGGACTGTATTCTGGAAAGATTTCTCTTTATTTTCCAGTGCAATGTAATGTATTTAATGTCCAAAACCAATGTTTTCTCTTCTCTCTGTCCAATTCTTATTTTCTTTTATAGGGTGTTCCTGGAGATCCAGGAGCAGTTGGTCCTTTAGGTCCTCGAGTAAGTATATTTCCTATAATTGTTGACTTTCAGTCTTCCTCTTCTCTGCTATCTTCAGTCTCCTCCTCCTTCTCCTTCTTTTCCCCTTCCTCCTCCTTTCCTTCCTCTTCTTTTTTCCTTTTCTTCCTCTTCTTTTTTCCTTTTCTTCCTCCTCTACCTCACTTTCCTCCTTTTCTTCCTCCATCATCTCTTCCACTTTCCTTTTTCTGACTAGGTCTCCTTGCAAGTGCAAAGGTACTCAAGGCTGTATCTCAGTAATGATTGGCATGAGATATTGCCAGGTTTCCAACTTTGACTAGTTTTGCCTCACTTAAGATAGTGTGGATACCTGCTCCTGGGGGCTCATCAAAGAAATGCCTAACAGTGCAAGTCCCCAATTTGCACAGCCCAGTGTAGCTCAGAATTCTCAATCTCCAGAGATGCATCAGGTTCTGACTCTCCATTAGGTAGGATAACAGGCATGGGCCATCATATCTTCTTGATAGCATCTTTTCTTTTAAGAACAACAGTTTTCATCCTCATATTCATCATTTGTAACAAATGCTAAATATTGCCAGATGAAAATCCATTTTATGGGAAAACGTTTTGTTCTATATTTTCTTATGTCTAAATGAATGTCTGGTCAAAATATTTTTCTATGCTATTTTTAGAAGTGGACATCTTTATGCAGAATACTATAAAATATATTGATGAAGTACATAAATAAAATGAGATTATTTTAAATATTTAGGGAGAACGTGGTAATCCAGGAGAGAGAGGTGAACCTGGAATAACAGGACTTCCAGGTGAAAAGGGGATGGCTGGAGGTCATGGTCCTGATGGTCCCAAGGTAAACAATAAAGTATTTATTTATATAATGTAAAGTTGTTTATAAAATATTACATAATAACCACATGATAGCAGCTAAATATATTTATTTTGACTATAGGGTTAATGATGAATTCTTTAGCCATGGAAAACCATAGCATGGATGAAAAAATGTTTAATATATCAATAAAAATATCAAGTTAATTTCTTCAAAACGTCTCCCAGAGTTGATTATATGTATTTCTAGTAATAACTTCCAGTAGCAGAGAAAAGACATTCTAGTCTACATGTGTAGTTTATTATTAAACTTTTCCAATGATTGAGGTTAATTTTTTTCCCCTTGTCTCAACTCCCATGATACTAAGGATATGAGTACATGGTTTCCTAAGACCAAGCATTTATACAGTGAACTATGTGAAGCAAAAATGTGTTCTCTCCCTTTGGGTACCATTTTATGAGTAGTTGAAGAGCAGATGGCCAACATCTGCACAGTCATCCTCTGTACAATGCAACAGTCATCCCCTGAATCTGAAGACAATGTTGCAAATGGTCTTAACTGTACATAATATACTCCACTGTAATCACTCAGGCAGTACATAAAATTTAAAATTCCCCTGTCACTGAAGCATGTGAAAAAAATGCTACCAGGGGCAGCCAGGTGGCTCAGTGAGTAAGAGCACTGGCTCCAGTGTTGGGATACCTGGAGATCGAATCCTGGGCTCAGATACTCAGCACCACACCCAGAAATAACTGGCCATGTAACCTTGAGCAAGTTACTTAACCCCGATTGCTTAAAAAAAAATGCTACCAATAGAACTTCCTTTCCCTTTTATTACTAAAGAAAACTTTGCAAATGGTTTTCTTTTTTCTAGTCTCCAATATTCCCAAAAGAGAAAGAAAATATATACATGCCAAGAGTATTACTTTTGTTTCCTCAGAAAATTCAGTGTGGTCATGGATATTTTTTTTCCAAATGAATAATATAAACATCTGAATGAAATCATCAAATTCTATTCATTTAGGGTAGCCCAGGACCAAGTGGGACTCCCGGTGATGCAGGCCCTCCTGGACTTCAAGGTATGCCAGGAGAAAGAGGAATTGCAGGAACTCCTGGCCCAAAGGGAGACAGAGTAAGACTGATTTTGTTCATTCAGCACTCTCTTATCAAGACTAATTGACTCCATACTTTTATTCTTGATGCTTCTATTTTATTCTTGACAATTGTGAACACGGTGTAGGTAATAGGCCTTTTGGTTGATTTTTGCAGGGTGGATTAGGGGAGAAAGGTGCTGAAGGCACAGCTGGAAATGATGGTGCACGAGTAAGTAATATATTCCTTTTGCTAGCCACTATTTTTAGACCTCCATTACTATCTTATCTGGCAAAATAGTATTGACTTTAATTCATATATCATTGGAAATGAAAGGAATGATTTTGAAAAATAAGCATAAAGGCGTTTTATCCAGTTAGTAAAGTCAGGAAATAAGATTTTGTAAGCCTTCAAACAGAGCTATACTTTTGAACTTTCCCCTATTTAAGGAGCTGCAAAACCTTTTTATTAGCATATTAGATGATTAAAAGCCCAATAGTTCTCTATCCTGTTTGATTATCAGGGGAGTTGGGTGGAAGGGTTTGATTACTAAATCAGCATGCCATGCTATGGAGCTTGAAATGGACCCATTCAATGTAGCAAAATCCAAATACTGTAGAACTTCATAGTTTGTCCCTGAAAAATCTAATCTATAATTAATGTTCTTTAGTATTCTTAGAAGTTGGGAGTGGGGAGAATTTTCCTTCATAATTAATCATCAGAGAAAGAAATGATGATGTATGAACCTGGAAATATTTACTTAGAATTTTTTTTATTAGTGTCATATCAAAAATTGAAATCTTATTATGAGCTGCAGAATAGAATTGAATGTGGTTGCAGTTCCAAAGTCAAATTTGACCAGATATGGATTACGTATTCTGAGTTACTCAGAGTAGTTAACTCATCCAATATTTTCTGGCGTATTCTCAGATTTCTGAAGCATTGTTTCAACTCGACATTTTTTGCTACTTGTTCTCATTCTCCTTTCTCCTCTGTATATTTATATTGTGGCAGCAATTGGAAATAACCAAAAAGATAAACAACCAAGTGATGTAAAGTATATCCACCACATCAGTTAGAGTCTGCTTCAGATTGAGTAAAGAGCACAAAGTAAAAGGTGAAGATTAAAGATATTTGTCTATAATCATTCATCACTGACATTCAAAAAAAGACAGAAATACCCAGGAACCTTTTAGAAGACTAGATCATGAATGTGATGAAATGTCAGTTTTTTTTTTACTTAGTCTCAACATCTAGATAAAGATGATCAAAATCATCCTTGATAGCTCCTCTGTTGTAGTATTGAAGTCTTAAATTATCTCTGTTCTTGAGTAGGTAATGGGATGATATTTCAAAGAGTGCTGCTTTGGCATTTTTCTTCAGAGAAAGAAAAAATGGCTAACTACATGTGTGTTGACTGATGGACTGACAGCTATATGTTAAACTGGTATTTAAAATTCTATTCCAATGGAAAGGCAAACTTAATAAGCTTAGCACTTCAGGAATTGCTGCAATCTCCTGCTGTGAAAATGATAAATTGTTCTGAGTAAGAAGCAGTTTGGATCAATTACAATAATGTCAGAGTCAGGGATAAATGAAGATATGTTTTAAAAGCATTTTCTTGATATGAATAAATGTCTTCCTAAGTAATGAAGAAACCTTTATGTTTAATTGGAAACATTAAAGAGAATTATTAGGAAAGTAGAAGAATGATATGCTACCAAATATCCTGGAAATATGGTGAAGATTTCTAACATTCTTGCTAGAAATACAAAATTAAAGAAAAAAAAACTTAAACGTTTCCCTAGTAATGTAAGGAGAAATTAAACGATGAAGAAAAGCTGGTCTGGGTGTTTAGAGATAGTGATAGGCAGAAAGATCTTTTAGGAAGAGTTCAAATCTAGTTTCGAAGTGAGAGTCTTCTGCTGTTGGTCAGAATGACCTAGATTTTATTCCCCAGGCTTCAGTTCTCATATACTTGTATCTTCAAAGTAGTCATTTTGGCTCAGCATAGCCAAGAAATAATTCCATTTGTGATATGAGAAATGTGGTGAAAGTGAATATCTAATTCCATTTGTTTTCTGATTAAAAGTTGGAAAAGAAGACTACAGAAGGAAACTCAACTTAGAAAATGGAAATGAGCTGAAGAAGTACTTAGGTTACTCTGTAATAAAATTTCAAAATAAATGTTTATTGAACTTCAGATTGACAATCAAGCCATTTGACAATCTTTCATAAACCTCTATATGATCAAGATAAAGAGATGTGGCCTGGATGATAGGACATTTAGTCAGACTAAGAACTGGTTAATTGACTGGGTCTCAAAAAAGGATGCCTAATAATATTAAACTGAGAGTAGTTATCTGGTGCTACAGGAATCTGTACTTTTTCTTGAACTGAATATGATATTTATAGAAGAGCAAAAATGGTATGCTCGACAAATTTATGGATGATGTAGTTAACATTGTAGATGATAGAAACAGAGTCCAAAACATCTTTAAAGGCTAAAATAATGGGCCAAATTTGACAAGATATGGTTTAATATAAATAAACATAGCATCCTAAATGAGTTTTAAAAAACCCCAGCTGTAAAGAAATGGGTGGAAAATAGTTGGTTAGAGAGCATGTATATTAAAAAGTTTGAGGGATTTTAGCATATTACAAATTTGATTTAAGTAGATAGTGTGACCTAGCAGTAAAGAAGGTTGATTTGGATCCTGGGTTAGGTTAAAAGAGGATCTAGAATAGAGACGGTTACTTGCATTATACTCTGCCCTAGATTGAGTACCACACTCATTTCTGGGTACCACATTTTATGAAAGACATTGTTAAAGTAGAATTTTCAGAAAATTGAAACCAAGATTGTGAAGGAACTCTAAATTATGTTATATGAAGCAGGTTTGAGGGAACTGGGGTCATTTAGCCTGCTTAAGCCTGGGAGTGAGGTCTTAGAGGATAGACAGTTTATTTCAAGTATTAAAAGGGTGGGACATGGTAGAAGGATTAGATTTACTTAGGTTGGACCTAGAAAGAAGAATAAGATGTTATTAATAGAAGTTTTAAAAAACATTACAGTTTCACATAAGGGAAAACATGACAATTAGAGCTGTTTTGCCCTAGAAGGGAACACCTTGGTAAATTGCGAGTTTCCTTCTTAGTAGGGATTCTATGGGAAAAGCTCCTTCTATTGGATGTGCTCTGGAAAGCATTCTCGCTCTGGTGACATTCAAATGATATTTGAGTTCGTTTCCTACTGCTGCATGCTTCCTATGGTGAAATAAGTGCATTTATTTAGAGTAAGTGCATAAAACTCAATTTGTATAAGACTATTGAGCTGAACTGGGGTGAAGGAGATTAAAAAATCATCATTGGCAATGACTGAAGAAAAATATTTTAGTTCAAACAGAAAAAGAAGAGAGAATCTTCAGATAAGATCATTCACAGTATATGGTAAGCATAGTTTAAATAAAGCAGAAAGGGTATTCAAAAGATATCAGTCTTTCTTTCAGTCATAGAGATTTCTGTGAGTCCTTGTCTTTAAACAACTTCTCTTAATGTCATTTTCCAGGGTCTTCCAGGTCCCTTAGGCCCTCCTGGTCCTGCAGGCCCTACTGGAGAAAAGGTAAAACTTTTTTTTTACCTTTGTATATTTTATAACCTTATGAAAGAAGCATCTTTAAAAAAAGTTTTTTTTTTTCTGTGAGTCTTTCAGGTGGTAAGATTTTGGAAATAAACATCTAAAATTTTATTTTCCAGGGCGAACCTGGTCCTCGAGGATTAGTTGGCACTCCTGGCTCTCGAGGAACTCCAGTAAGTAAAAATTTTTTATCTTCTTTATGCAAATGCTAGCATGACATGACCAATAAGGAAATATGTTTTGTGTGACTTCACTTGTATTGAGTGGAATAGTTTTTCAGTTGTGTCTGACTCTTTGTGACCCCATTTGGGCTTTCCTTGGCAAAGATACTGAAGTGATTTGCCATTTCCTTCTCCAGCTCATTTTACAGATGAGGAAACTAAGACAAACAGGTTTAAGTGACTTGTCTAGGATCACACAACTAAGTAAGTGTCTGAGGCTGGATTTGAAATCAGGAAGAAGTATTTTCTTGACACTAGCCTGGCTCTTTCCATTGTGCCACCTAGTTGCCCTTACACTTATATAACCTGTATCAAATTGCTTGCTCTCTCAATGAGGAGAGCAGGGAGTGAGGAAAGGAGAGAATTTGAAATTCAAAAATTAAAAAAAAACAGTTAAAATCATTTTTACATGTACCTGGAAAAACAGTTAAATTAAAAATGCATATATGAGCAATTAAGCATTCTACTTGATGTTTGTATACTATATCAATGAAAACATATTTGGCAAGTGGAGAGTTATGACATTGACCAATTTTTGCTTGCCAATTACCAATCTTATAGTCAGTTTCTAAATAATTTAAGAAATAAAACATTAAACTGGGTTGAAATTGACTATTCTGCATATATGTATAAATATGTATATATGTGTAATAGATTAGATTAAAGTTGTTAATAAAAAATTTAACATGGCCATTTTGTCATATTGATGAAGCCATAGTACCTGAAGAACTTGTGATCTAAAATCATTAAAATATTTAATCGATTTCTTTTATATTTGAGTAGCATTATTTGATAGCATTAAAACAATGATTTTATTTTGGGGATTTTTATAAGGAAAGAATAGCATCCCTCCCCAAATAAAATTATTATTATGAGATAGATGGACTGAATATAAATTGTTTTTGTTCCATTAAAATGCTGTCATAGCTCTTGAACATAACACAAATACATTATCTAACATGTATTTATGGATTATCTTAAATGTTGGTACTTGCCCATAATCAAGAGAAATGTAAGTTGATCTGATCTTTTTCAGTAGACAGCTCAAGAGATAGATTTAAGGCATATAGTAAGTCTATGTAATGTCTAAACTAATTTGTTTCAAAAAAATCAAATAAAAAAAAAACAACAATCCAGTTGTTTGACATCAGGGAAAACAAAACAACTATGGGTCAATGAATTTTTAAAAATTTACTTTCACCAGTTCTTTTAGGATCATTTAGATATATGATTAGATAGATGTAAGATTCTTTGATATTCTTGAACTGGATTTTTCCCCCAAGACTAGTTCTTATCCATTTACCCTTTCTTCTATTTTGAGGATCTCTAAAAATAATGAAGTTGGTCATGAAAACAGTAACTCATATTTCTATTACTAAGTGCTGACAGTACAAATCATTATAGTTTAAAAAATACATGATAGCTATTGATCATTTTTAAGACAATGCATTATTAAACCTTGTACTTATTTAGAAATTTTTATGTTTCTTCTTAGGGTTCTCGTGGTGAAAATGGCCCAACTGGTGCTGTTGGTTTTGCTGGACCTCAGGTAGGACATTTCCAGATTTCTAATGGAATTATAACTTCCTTGCCACTTGAATAAGTTTCACAGAATCAGGTTTTAGATCTAGAAAAGACTTTAGATATCAGCTAGTCCAACCATGTGATTTCATACTGGAAGAAACTTAGTCTTGGAACTTCTTATTTTCCCTAACTGGCAGTAGTGGCATTGCCAGAATTTAAGCCCATATCCTGTAAGTCTAAAACTATTACTCTTTACAATGCATCATATTATTTTATGAATTCTGATTTAATATTTTCATTTTTCCGGAATTTAAAGAAATCCTAGAAAGCTTTGTGGTTTTCTAAAGTGCATGTTCATGTTTTAGTGTGGCATCCTCTGAGAATGACACCAAAAAATTGAGCTAATTAAATCTTTTATGTTTGGAGGATTGTCCTTGATATTTAAAAAATCATTTTATCCAACTTTTATTAGCCCTCACTGAAGCAAGGCAGTCTTTCTATTCCTCCCTAATTGATTCCTTATCTTATTCCCTACCCAAGCTATTCCAAACATTCTCTTCCCTCCTCAAGTATTTTTTTACCTCCCTTTTCCCTCCTATGCAGATGAGGACCTCACCTTTTTCCAATTGTTTTTATCTCAATACTTCTTGATATCGTCTCCCACTTTTCCCCCATTTGGCCCAAATTCTCTTCTACATGTGAATTCAATCTCCTTCTCTCCCTACCGTCTACTCCAGATAATTGCATCCTTAAGAATCTCTCTCCCTCTCCTTATCCTTCCCCCTCCCTATGTCCTTCTTCCTTTCCCTCTTCTTCCTCCTCTATATTTGCATATTTGTTTTATTCATCTCATATTTATTCATCTGTATACATTTATATATGTGTGTATATATATGTATATATATATTACATGCACATTTCATCTCCCTCATCAGAATGTAAGTTCCTTGTGAAAAAAGTGTTTCATTCTTTCAGGAAGGTGGGGATTGAAAGGCAAAAACTGATGAATCTTTGCCCTTAAAGAACTTATATATTTTTGAAAGTACTGTGTCTTCTATAATGTTTGTTAGGACTACTATGAACTGAAGTATGTTCATACATTCAGGAAATGATTTTTTAATCTTAAAATAATATTTTACGTAGGGTCCTGATGGACAACCAGGTGTGAAAGGTGAACCTGGAGAACCTGGACAGAAAGGTGATGCTGGATCCCCAGGGCCCCAAGGTCTTGCAGGATCCCCAGGCCCACATGTGAGTAAAAGAGAGCAGTGTGGAAAGATCAACTTTCTAAGACAAATTTTCTATATAACTTATTTAACTTTTTGCTACAGTGCTTCTTTTTGTTTCTATTTAGGGTCCTAATGGTGTTCCTGGACTGAAGGGTGGTCGAGGTACTCAGGGTCCTCCTGTAAGTAGACTTGAAATTTGTTAAATTGTAAACAGCGAATAGCACAGGATAGCCTCCTAGAACCTAGCATTAATTAGCAGTTCTCTCTCTCTCTCTCTCTCTCTCTCTCTCTCTCTCTCTCTCTCTCTTTTGCTTTTTGGAGAGGGGAGGGCAGGGCAATTGGGGTTAAGTGGCTTGCCCAAGGTCACACAACTAGTAAGCGTTAAGTGTCTGAGGTTGGATTTGAACTCAGGTCCTCCTGACTCCAAGGCCAGTGCTCTATTCACTGTGCTATCTAGCCATCCCAAATAGTGGTTATCTTAAGCCCATTTTAGTGAACCACTTATTCATCTATATTGAATGCATATATTATAGGAGTTTCCAGTTATATGTGAAATGGAGAAATACAAAGCTATAACTGAAAATAAACAAATAATTTATTATCTGACAATTAGCAACTTCTAATATTAAAATTGTGTGTTGTTTTAAATTATGGAAGTAAGTATGTTGGTCAACGAAATGAATTTCCATACCAAATTCCCTCGATAGAAAATTACCTCCAGGAAACAATATGCAAGTAATTAGTCTTTTCTTTAATAATAAGTTTACATATGTTACATTTTTAGGGTGCTACAGGATTTCCTGGTTCTGCTGGCAGAGTTGGACCTCCAGGCCCCACAGTAAGTCAGTTCAGTTATTTAGATAGTTGATGATTGAGTAACAGTCTAATTTTTAAAATTTACTTGTGTAGTTATAGGATCCCTAAAATAATTCCATAATGTCTTATTGCTTCATTTTTCTTCATTCATCAACTTTTGTCTATATAATTCACATTAGATTCTTATAAGAGCAAACTGATATTAAATACTGTTTTAATAATTCTCTGAAGATTTGATTGGTAGTAGACATTTTAAACAGCAGCCTTGACTCCACTTATTGTTACTAAATAGGTATAATTCCTGAGGATTCTTTGAATTAAAAAAAAAAAAAGACTAAATGTTACTTTGTCACTTAGGGTTAGTAAAAATCAAGTACTACATGTTTATTTTTAGGAATGATTTCCTAACTATTTTAAGAATTTTACTCTTTCAGAGGACATTCAAAACTGCCCTTAACAACTGATATCACTGATATGTTTAAAAACCAACAACTTACATTTGAATTAATTTCTGAGATCAATGAATCTGTATGATTAAAAAAAATGACTGAAATTTTTCTTTTTCTTTTTCAGGGGAACTAGTTTTTAATCATTCATACCTTTTGTTCTATTACTTATATCTGTGTTCTGTTAGGGAGCTCCAGGGCCTGCTGGGCCATTAGGTGAACCTGGGAAAGAAGGACCTCCTGGTCTTCGCGGAGACCCTGGCTCTCATGGCCGTATTGGAGATCGAGGACCAGCTGGACCACCAGGTAGCCCAGGAGACAAAGGAGATTCAGGAGAAGATGGACAACCTGTGAGTTTAGCAAGGCATAGAGTTGTCTATGTGTGAATTTGTGTACTATGAACTCTCTCTTTTACAGGTATTTACAAAGGGAATACTCTAATAATCACTATCAAAGTGAATGATTTTTTGAATAGTGACTGGTACTTCAGTATCATTTAAAGAATATAATTTATCAATTAGGCATTTTGTCTTATACACATATTTTGCTATTTTCTGATCTTTATTTTTTGAGTTTCAGAATGTCCTAGAAGATTTTACTGTGATTGTGAATTATTAAAAAAAATTTGACTCAGTAGAGCAAAATTTAACTTTAATGACTGTTCCATCAAGGAGTTTCTCATGCATGTATTAAAGCCACTTACGGTAATTTGATAAATGTGACCACCAATATTAATCTCTTAGTGACTACTAGATGTTTAATAGCAAATAAGAGATGAAATAAGTTGTTTTCTTGCCAACGTTATGGCAGGTGATATGCAAGTTCCATATGGAAGAGGAAAAATGTATAAATAGTGAGGTCTTCTTGTTTTTGAATGGTTGATATTAAAATATTAAATGATTTAAATGATGATTAAATCAAGTCGCAGGACAATGCAAAATCTTCTCAATGAGATCCCTTATAGATCTAATTTTTGACTATGTATTACTCCAAAGGGATCAACCTCATTATATAAAAAACCAAATGAATTAAAAATTCCATTTGTAAACTGTAAACTATCAATCAATAAATCATCAAGCATTCACTAAACATCTACTATGTGCTAAGTCAACAAGTCATTTAATGTAAGTGCCAAGTATTTGCCAAGCACTCCAGTAAGTGCTGGTGATAGGAAGAAATGCAAAAACAATCCCTACTTTCAAGAAACTCGTACTCTAATATTCCAGGAATTGTGTTAAGGTTTTAGTAAACCAGGACAAAAAAGTGAAAAAAAATCCTCCTCTCAATGGGTTTATTTTCTATTGGGGGATCCATAATACATATTTCGATATGTACAAAAGAAACATAAAAGAGTTTGCAGGGGGAAAGCATTATTCAGTCAAGGAGAAGGAAATGAAGGTATCAGAAAGGTAGGAGGAAAATCAAGAGAAAATGGTGACACAAAACCTAGAAAATAGAGAAGGTCCAGAAGTAGACCATTGTCAGCAGTGTCATATGCTCAGACACCATATTACAAAGGGTTGAGGACTAAGAGATGAGAAAGTGGAAACTACCATGCAGGCAGCATTTTTCTAGAATTCTAATTTATTTAGCTAGCTAGTGTATCGAGGACCTTATTTGATACCCTCAATACATACATCTTTATACAATATATCTTTAAAAGGTGTTTCAAATAGACAAAGCAATGGGCTCAAAATTGAATAGAGTGAAAGTAATTTTTTTATTCCATGTAGGAGATTGTGCAATACTTAGAATAATCCCAAGTGACTCCCTAATGCAAAGACCCATCTTTGGAGAACACAACTGTTATCTTAGTGATGTCTGATTGTGAATCTTGGATTGCCACACTCTGAGGAGTCAAAGTTCTGAATGAACCAAAGGGTAATGGAGAGATACACGATAGGTAAAGTCAGTTGTAGTGATGATGACCTACATATAAAAGTTGCATAAGGAATATCTTGGAGGAAATATATCATCAGAAAAAAGAGGTAGGCCATTTATATTGAAAACATGAGATAGATAACAGAGATGCATAAAGATGGAAATTAAACTTTTGACAAGTTGATTAAATAAACAAAAAAACATTAGAGACATAAGAGATAGGGGATCAGGACAGAGGGCCATCTATAGCTAGATGTGTGACATGGATGATGATTGAGCTAAGGACACTGGAGAAGGTTCTTTCAAAGAAGTAGATGGAAAATCACAAGAGAGCGTTGTCATTGGCATCCACAAAATGCATAAAGACCTAGATGAAGTCCTCCATTTCATTGAGTGGGTTTTATAGTTAGGGCCTAAGGAAGACCATGGATAAAAAATAACATAGGACATCAAGGCAGGGATAGATTGCTACCTGAATCAAACAGAGGGCCAGCATTGTTGAGATCATATATTCATTAAATTGTTGAAGAAATATTCCCTTTTCTTCAGTTATAATAGATTGATAAGTTTAATAAAGCATGAGTAATATATTCTTTGATGAAATATTACACAATATTATTTTAATAATATACACGTAGACTATTAAGACTATATGTTAAAAATTACACTCTATTATCTCTTTTACATCATGTTGCTCTGTCTGTATTGGTCGCTTTTTAGAGTCCCTTTCATTTATATATGCATATACGTGTATATGTGTATATACTGATACATATATATACATATGTATGTGTACATTTATGTATGTATAGATGCCTTGCTATATATGTTTTATATATAAGTATATATGTGTATGTATATATATAGATAGATAGATAGATACATAGATAGATATGGAGAAAAATGTAGCTTAAAATATGTATTCAGTTTGATTTGGGCAATTTGCACGCTTTAAAAAATATTTTCTTTTTGACAAGTAATTTTGACCTCTAAATAACCTTAGATTCTCAATGCTGATTAGAAATTTCAGCTTCTTATGAATTATGGGATGTTGTGGAACAAAGGAACAAAATTTCCCTGTCAACTTTTAACACTTTTGTAAGGGCTTTGTGTATAAATTAGTACCTGGAATATTGCTAATTCTCTTTTGTTCTGGATTTTAGGGTCCTGATGGTCCACCTGGACCAGCTGGAACTACTGGGCAAAGAGGAATTGTTGGTATGCCAGGTCAGCGTGGTGAGAGAGGCATGCCTGGCTTGCCTGGCCCAGCAGTAAGTAACTAGATTATAAACTGTTGTATCTGAGTACCTTTAACATACTGTTTGTGTGAAATCTTTCATTTTCTTCTGTCCTAAAGAAATACAAAGTCTTGTTAGAAACATATTCAAAATGCCTTTCAAATTTTCATTATTAAAATGTCAGAAATTACATATATTTAACTATCTTTCAGGCTTCTTTGATAAAATATCTCTCAAGTCATGGTTGTAGAGAAATTTGTAGATGAGGAAAGCCAGCTGGCTCAGTGTTTTGAGTGTGGGATCCAGAGTAAAATCTGAGTTCAATTTTGGCTACCAGCACTTGCTAGCTGTATAACCCTGGGCAAGTCACTTAACTTCTGCCTGTTTCCTCACTTGTAAAATGTGAATAATAATACCACCTACCAAAAGAATTGTGACAATCAATAAATAATCATTGTAAAGTGCTTTGTGAATTTTAAAGTGCTATATAAATGCTAGTTAATGTTAAAATTATTATCATTATTTGATTTGAAGTGAAGATAAATGGATTTCAAATACTTATTTTTAATCTAAGATAAAAAAAATGCGCTGGGGTTAGAGGTGAGATAGCTGATTTCCCTTTGTGTAGTGTTGATTGTTTTAATAAGAAAACCTCTTTCTATAGAACTAATAACAGATACAGCATATTGAAGTCAAGGGAAAAAATGCTTTGGACTTTGAGTTTGAAAACCTTGTTTTGAGTAGTGCTTCTTCTCCTAATTGCCTCAAACACTTTGGCCAAGATATTTAACTACTCTGGGCCTCATTTCCTCACCTGTAAAATGAAGGGATTGGACTAGCTGGTCTTCATCCATTTATTTGTTCATTCATCCATTCAGCAGCCTTTGGTACTGACAGAGATAATCCCAAATGAGAGGCAAGGGACTGAGGATAGGACTGCCATTTTTCTCTGTGGTTTAACTTTTTGTATTGTCTTGATTGTTGGTAGCCTTGGTTGGTCTATATTAGTGGGCAACGAGTTATTGATAGCCAGCTGGTTTTGGTTAGGCCATGATTCTTAGTGAGTCTCAATTAGGGCAGAAGAATTGCAGAAGAACTAGGTACACTCTTATAACTAGTATTTACACATGGGTTTAACAAGATGATGTGAAAATCTTTTTTAATATATTTTAGGGCACACCAGGAAAAGCAGGTCCAACTGGAGCACCAGGGGACAAAGGTCCCTCTGGCCCTGTTGGCCCCCCAGGTGCGAATGGTCCAGTAGGAGAAGCTGGACCTGAGGTAACTGCTATCTTGTTTATGATATGTTTTGGAAGTATACTTTTTAGGGTAACTACATTACCCTTAGGTTTTAACCTTAGAATATGAAATACTTTCTTACTTAAAATTTATTATGTTGGGGCACTCTATTCTCTTAGTTTTTTCCTAAATGAAGACAATGGAGAAGAGAAGGGGACAAAATTGATATCTTTGCATTGACCTTCAGCAAGTCCTGACCTAATCATTTTAGCTGATTTAGGTGTCTGCCAAATTGACTTGGAGGTGAAAGCACAATTCCATTCATCCTTTCACTTTATATTATTTCATTCTGAAATGGCATATTTGTCAAGATAGCTAGGCATTATGGTGATAAGATTGTTATAAATAGATACTGCAGCTTAAGGAAAGGGCAAAGTCAATATATATCATATTACTCGGTGATCATTATAAAGTGAAGTTGTAGGTGTCATATTACCTTAGGCTATTTTGAGGGCAAACAGGACTTCAAAAGAAAATATAAAGAAATTATAGCCTGTGATCTGCTGCTCTTTATTATTTTAAGCATCACATCAACCTCCCAAGAATCATTTCACTTCTGACCAGGGAAACTTTGCTCTTAATAGCATTTTTATGTGATATCCAGTGTACAATTATGAGACTTTAAAAATTAAGGAATCGATTTAAATAAAATAGGCAGAAAGAACTTTTGAACAAAAAAATTACAAATTGACTGGGAATGAGTGGAACATCACCTAAATTTTAGAATTGAGTTAAAAAAAGATGATAGTTGAATTAACTTAGGGAGTATTAGGAAGAAAATGTATCAATTGATGATGTGTCAGTGCAAAGTATACCTTAAATATGTGAATGAACTTATAATATTTTTTAAAAAATACTTCATAGCAACTTAGAGGACTACTGAATCATATTGAGATTTCTGTGTTTAATTAACTTATGGTTTAAAGAGAAGTGGGAAATATCTAATTCATCTGGCCAATGTAACAACATTTTCCTTATAACTGGGTTACACCAATTGAAAGCAACACCTCTTTACAGGGTCCTGCTGGTAATGACGGTACTCCAGGACGAGATGGTGCTGTTGGAGAACGAGTAAGGACAATTTTATTGATTAAAAACCTTTTTTTTTTGTGATATGAACACAAGTTTCTTATACATAATGATTAAGATATATTGTTGCTTTATAGATCAGTAAATCTGCAAATGATATTAAATCTTTTATTTTGAAAGAATCTATTGGTTAAAGAATGATTCTAGAATTTTTTGGTTGGGCTTAAAAATTGAGTCCTCCTCCCCCCAAGACCTTTAGTTTATGCAAGCTATTGTTATAAATATTGTCCATACCAGAAATTACAACATCCTAGTATTATTATAAAAGTAGCTTTATTTTGGTGGACCCCTTTGAAAAGCTCTCAAGGACCTTGAGCCATTTCTGGACTACACTTTGAGAAATACTGGATCAGAACTAGGGGTAAACTCATAAATGTTTAACAACTAAGCTTTCTAGGGAAAAAAAACAGGAAAAAAGTCACACAATTTTAAAAGCTAAAACTGTATTATTAACACCAAATCCAAAAGTTCTGCTGAGGGTCTATCTGGCTAAAAGTCTAGGACTTCCTTTTCTAAAGCAGTTTCTGGAACCTTTTTGTGGATTCTGAGAGAATTATCTTTGCAAACTTTATTTAGGTTCAGTTTTCCTAGTTCCTCCTTAGTACTTTCAGAACCTTCCAAGAGTCTACCACTCTACCCTGGAAGATGTTTCTTTAGACTGTTGAGGCTAGGATAAACTTTTTAGATGGTTCTGGGGGACTCAAACTGTTCTACATTTGGCCCTGTTCCATAGTCATTATTCAGGGTGTCCCCAAAAGTCTTAGTGCAGTTTTAAACTTTCATAGATTAAATAGCTATCAATGTTTAAAATAAATAATAATTTGTTTTGATATTTTAAAATAAATTATTTTAATAGCCTAACAATAAAATAAAAATAAATGTAACAAAATATAAAAATCTAAAAATGTAAAATAAAAAATAAAATTAAAATTAAAAACAAATAAATTAAAAGCCTAAAACTATACTAAAATTTTTGCACTAAGGAACTATACCTTGCGACACACTGCCAGCTTGCCAAAACTGGGGAACACCTTAAGATATATACTACCTTGATTTTGCATGCTTGATAAAGCATTGTATAGGAAGTTTTAAAAGTCTTAGTGTAGCTTAAAGCTATTTAAAAAGTACATTAAATCTATTTAAACTTTAAGAAGGCTTTTGAATCACCCTGTGTATTTTTGATTCAGTCTGTAAAGTCAAGAGTGTGTCCACCTTAATGTATTTAGCATGTTCTAGAAAACTGGCAGTGTGTGGCAAAAAGTATAGTGTTGGAAACTCTAATTAGAATAAGATAGAGATTTAGTTCTTTATTCTCCTCCATTTTATAAAAGAAAAGCGCTTCAGTAAATGCACATATCAGTGACGTAATGATTTTGAATACAGAGGAGGAATGGATTTTTTTATAAATGTTAAAAAATTCTAGTCATGATCGTGATGATTTTTGATAGGGTGATCGAGGTGACCCTGGGCCTGCAGGTCTACCAGGTTCTCAAGGTGCCCCTGGAACTCCAGGACCTGTTGGAGCTACAGGTGATGCTGGACCAAGAGGAGATCCAGTATGTAGCAAGTCAATTTCATTCTGTGTGTATGTATGTATGTATGTATTTATGTATGTATGTATCTATTGATATTTTGGACTTTTTGTTCTTCTAGATGAATTTTGATATTTTTTAGCTCTAGAATATATTTTTTTGGTACTTTGATTGGTATGGCACTGAATAAGTAAATTAATTTGGGTAGAATTGTAGCCACACAACTTTTAAAGTTAAAACTTCTTTATTCACACCAAATTCAAAAATTCTGCTTAGGGTCTATCTGGCTCAAAGTCTAGGACTTCCCTTATTAAAGTAGTTTCTGTAGTACTAAAGGCATATGTATCTATTTATATATCATCTACCATTTACTTAGATATAGTCATATCATAAGATAGTATTCATGTGTATTTAAAGATGAATAAATCTAGGGGTGGCCAGGTAGCACAGCAAGAGCACCGGCTCCAGTGTCGGGATGACCTGGGATCAAATCCGGGCTCAGATACTTAGCACCACACCCAGAAATAACTGGCCGTGTAACCTCGAGCAAGTTACTTAGCCCCGATTGCTTAAAAAAAAAAATAAAGATGAATAAATCTGCATTAAGGTTAATGCCTATAAATACCAACAATATTTAGAAAACCACTGCTTTAGTATTACAGTTCTGTTGATAGTATCCTTATTCCCCCAGGATCCAGACCTTAGAGTCTTGAATTTTCCTTTTCTTTGTTTTTCCCATGTCCATCAGTTTCAAAATCCAATTTTTCCTCTGAAGTGGTTTCCATTTCCTCCTTTTCACTTTTATTTTTATTATTTTATTGCCTTCATTACCTCTGCCTTGGACTAATTACCCTTCCTCTAGGTTCACTCTTTTTATAATCTGACTTTCACATTGCCACCAAAGTAATATTTCGAATACAGTGGGCTACCTCTCACTCCCCTAAAACCTGCAGATCTTGAATTGTATGATAAATAAAATACAACCAAGGGCCTGGCATTCAAGACCCTCAATAGCTTAGCTCAAACTTCTGTCTCTAGCTTCATTTTAAATTTCCCCTTCTACATAATCTGTGCTCCAGTCACATTGGGATACTCACTATTCTTTAGTCTCATCCTTTCCTCTTCTGTCTCTGTGCCATCATGCACATTCTTTCCCTTGCTTACCGATAGATAGATTTTTCTCTTGTGTTTGCCTTTGACATCATTTCGTACATTGACTAATTGTTCCCTTTTCCCATCTCTCAGGCCACTCTATTTTGTCTTTCCTGTATTCTTAATAATTCAACTTGTAGGAATAACTTAATATGTATTTGCTTGATTTCATTGATCTAAATTCATCTACAAAGTAAAAGTTTCATATTATATGACCTCTAGTTTCCATCCAGCTGTATATTTTTGATCCTATGAATTTATGGTTCTTTTGGGTAGGAAAAATTGATTTAGGTTAAATGAAAACCTTTGCTTTCCACTGTTATGTGAAAATATTAGCCTTCAGGTATACTTCACACATATTTGTAAAATTTAAACACAGTTAGGCACAAATTAGCTGTTAATAATGCTATAAAACTAAGAGGATGTTCATGCATTTAAACAGTTACAGTATAATCACAATTCCAGGTTATATTGTTCCTGTCTATGTACATTAACTCAGTACTGTTTCTTAATCATCAAATTATATACCCAGAAAACTACATCCATAAACACATCATCTACCTAGCACAACTCTCTGCTTATTCAGAATATATTGAATTATTTCATGTTCCACTTTTTGTGGCTTTTCTTTCTAGGGTTCTCGAGGTCCTGTAGGTCCACCTGGCCGGGCTGGGAAACGTGGTTTACCGGTGAGTTCTCAGAAATTCCTAATTCTGGATTTTAGGACATAAAATATACCAAACAGGGGGAGAAAGGTACTGATTTCTAAGGTCTGAAATTCTATATGTTCCAAGCTTTGGGAAGGAAAGAAATTCAAATAACATTCAAGGCAGTCCCATAAAGAATTGTAACTGAATGGGCACAGCTGCTATACAGCCTTTCTACATTTTGGAGGGATTACAATTGTCCTTATTGACCAAATTATCCTCTTCCCCTCTCCTGCCAGTTGGCTGGTTTGTTTATGATTTTTACTCTGTTTCCTCCACTAAAAGTCTACATAGCTACTCAGGCATCTTACCATATCTAAATCATATATTCAGGACAGGCTATGAAACCATTTCCTTATATGAATTGTTTTCTGTTGTTTATGAAGGTTAATAATTGTTTTTATACTAACTTTCAGTTTAGGAAAATAATTTTGTCAACTTCTTAATTATTTTAAAGACTTACATTCAATCTCTAAATTGAAGACAGACCAGGGTTGTGTGGTGTTGAGATGGTAAAGCAAGCTTCCCAGAATTAAATGTAGCTGGCAACAAAGTTGAAGAGAAAATTCCCATCTGTATTCTCCTGCTTGTCACTTAGTTATTTTTCAGTTGTGTCAGACTCTTCATGACCCTTTTTTGGGTTTTCTTGGCAAAGATACTGGAATGGTTTGGCATTTCCTTCTCCAGCTCATTTTACAGATGAGAAACCTGAGGCAAACTGAGTTAAGAGACTTACCTAGGATCACATGGCTAGTAAGTGGCTGAGGCCATATTTGAACTCATGAAGATGAGTCTTTTTGATTGTAAGTCCAGCACTGTATCCACTGAGACACCCAGCTGTCCCTACTGTACTCTACAAGTACAAAGCAGCATCATTCCTCACTGAAAGCCTTATCCAATGATGAAATCACAGGTCTAGCTTAAAAATATATATTGAGTGAGTAGAAATAATATTTTCAAATAAGATAAATTAATTTTTTAAGTTTATTATTAAATCCAATGCTTTCTGTTGAATTTATTTTTTCTCGAATAACTTTTAAAGATAAAAAGAGACAAGTTTAATTTGTTCTTCCTAAAACTCAACTGCTTTCAAAATTTAAATGGTTATTTTTATGTGAAATGGTTAAAACCAATGGAAATTTAAGAAAAGATTCATATGCTAGTAGATTGCCAGTTAGGGAATTCAGGAAATTTAGAAAAAAAAAAACCCAGGACTTAAAGGATCGAATTTCAAATGCCTATCCTGGAAATGAGACAAATAGTTTCATTTAGTTCACTTTGCCACGGTGCCACCAGAAATGTGATGGGACCACCAGTAATTTTTTATTCTATGCATTAGGAAACTAGGAAGAGCTGGTCCCCAGAGTACCCAGCAACTTCTCTCCACACCACTCTCATTCCCTGCTTCTTCTCAATCTAGTCTCTTCCATCTATTTTGACCCATCAAGGTAAATGAATTAGAGAAACCATGTTGGGATTGGGCCCTGATAAAAGAGTATAAAACTAATGAACCTGTCATTAATTGTTCTCCTTTGTAATTTCTAGGATTGACCTGACATTTGTAAACATGTTTCAAAAGTAGACTAAAATTAGTCAGACAGTTGTTAAGGAAGAAATTAGTAGGCAGGAAGCTCTTTTCCTTCTACTCCAGGACTACTTTCTGCCCTGCTATCAGATTACCAGCTAGTTTTAGGTTCCCTGGAATAATCTAGCTGATATATTGAAGTGAATGTAGGATTCCTATATCCTGTATCCTAATCCCTAAGAGCAGGTATATGGCAATGTTTTTCTTAAACACCATTGATTCATTTATAAATTCATGTGTCTCAGACAAATAATTTTCACATTCATGGTTTCTTGTAACATGCTTGATCTATTTTTATATTTAAGTCTAATGAAATAGCAATGTCAATCATAGTCAGACTTAAATTTACTTACTTCATAATTTTAGATTTTAATATTGCAATATAGTGTAAATGATATTGTAAATAATTATTTTAGATTTTTTCTTGTTATTTAAACTATTTTTAAAATGCAAAGCAATTGACTCTTTGAGCCTCTCAAGAAAGTTAAAGATATGTGTTATTTTACTCTTTTTGCAGCAAAGATATTTTCAGTAATGACATAAGAAAACTTATTATAAACAGGCCAAAATTGAGCTATAACTAAATTTTGATTTTTGGTAGTCAGAAAACAGTGTTAATAAAATTAAATGAGTAAATTGACCTCTTAAAATATATTTTATATTGATGAACTATATGAAACTATATTTGATTGCATTGTTTTGATATGTTTTGATGTTATGTGTTTTGCAACATAGAATCTCTTAAGTAGCTTGAGATATTTACATTTTAAATACTTTGAATTATTATGAGTCTTCCCACATATATGGGTATGTATGTGTATGTATACATATATGCATATATTTATATATGTGTATGAGTATTTTCCATCTACCAGTTTTTTAGAAAAACATTCAAAGATTTTGTGGTCTCATTCTGACTAGTTAATAAAAAAAAAATATATATATATATATATACATATGTATATATATATATATAATTGAAAATGGATACTAACTTGGAACTTTGAGACAGCTAAAGTCTTTGGAATCATATTGCCATATTGAATATATGTCTAGGGCCCTCAAGGACCTCGTGGTGACAAAGGTGACCATGGAGACCGAGGTGATCGAGGCCAGAAGGGTCACAGAGGCTTCACTGGTCTTCAGGGTCTTCCTGGCCCTCCTGTAAGAAATTTCCTTCCATGTTATCTTTTTCTTCATTTTTAAAAAATTTACATTCTAGAATAAATAGATTGATAGATACACACATTTAATTTAAATTAATAGACTTATTGAGTAAGTGATCTTCTAGCTCCTCTATTTTAGCTAAATATGTGTAAGCTAACGCCAAAGCCAAAGGATATGTGTGTATGTGTATATGGTGGGAGAAGGCAGATGTATATTCTTTCAGTTTGTTTTAGTCTTGGTAAACTTAGGCTTTTCTACTAAAATCCTACTCTGGTGCCTCATGGCCAAGGAGAAATGACCATCAAAGGCTATTCCAGTGCAGAACAGAATCATCCTAGAAAGGCTTTCAGTATACCATGTTTCCCCGATAATAAGACCTATCCCGAAAATAAGCCCTCCCCTTACTGTGTAAGATTCCTCTAAAATAAGCCCTCCCCCGAAAATAAGCCTTATTGAGATTGCTACTGTAGTGAAGGTGATCCCCTGCGCTACACGCTACATTACAGTACCCTCTGTATGCACCGTCCCCCCCCCCCAGGTGAAATGCACGCCGCGCTCCGAGCTGCATCCAATCAGAGCTGCAGCAGTGAGCACATCATCCTGTTCTTCCCCAGTGATTTGCTTGCTGGCACCATTGAGAGCAGTGCCATGGAGGAGAGCTGAGGCAGGACAACATAAGCCCTCCCCTGAAAATAAGCCCTCTGGTGTTTTTCTTTCCAAAAACATAATAAGACAGTGTCTTATTATCGGGGAAACACGGTATATCATATGATAGAATGTATTTGTCTTCTAAGAACGAGTCTACGTCAAGTTAAGCACCATTAGAATTTTGAAGTTAGAGACTGTTTTGTTTTTATGTCCTTATATCATGAGTACCTACCAGAGTTTCAGTGCCTATATATACATGTATATGCATATATACATATATGTGTGTACTTATATAATATAATATATATGGCACTTTATAAACTCTAGTTAAATCAAATCAAATGGAATGGAATTGAAGAGTCGCATCACCAGATTGGCCAGAGGGCTATGAAATTTTCAGCCACAAGAACTCCTAAAGACTATCTACTAAGTTATAAAGGGGTTATTATCTGTGTTGATAAAAATGCAGATTTTTAAAATACTGAAGTAATCAAAATTCAAATACTACTAAAAACCTGATAGTAAAGATTAATGATTATTTAAGACACAACTGTCTGTAGGTGAATATTTCCACATTTTTATATGTTATGCTGAAGTTAGCATGGTTCATTTTAAATAGCATAATGTTTTCCTCTCTCCTCTCCCCTCAATTTAGGGTCCAAATGGTGAACAAGGCAGTGCTGGAATTCCTGGACCATTTGGCCCTAGAGTGAGTATATTTATATATTTATTGTTGTACTTCAGTCATGTCTGACTCTTTGTGACCCCATTTGGTGTATTCTTGGCAAAGACATTAGAATGATTTACCATTTCCTTCTCTAGCTCATTTTACAGATGAGGAACTGAGGAAATAGGAGTGACTTGCCCAGGGTCACACAGCTAGTGAGAGTCTGAGGTCAGTTTAGAACTCAGGAAGATGAATTTTTCTGACTTCAGGCCTGACACTCCACCCACTGCCACACATAGCTCTGTGTGTGTACGCACATACATATACACACATACACATATGTGTACCCACATACATACACATATACATACAAACTATATTTACATGTATACATACATATGCACATATCTATGCATATAATTTTAAAATAAACCAATAAGAATAGCATGCTGTTATTTCAAGTAACCTGTTCCTTCATTATCTTTCTCATAAATGACATATGTCCTCCGAAGCTTGTCAGAAAAGAAGTGAGGCAAACAACTTAGTAGTTTTTCTATAAATTATTCAAATGTATGACCATGGTACTTTTTAATATAGTTTTCAATACATATTCTCCTCAAAATATTTTACTTATAGTTTAGATGAGATCATTTCTTATGACATTTTCTCATTTGGAGTTATCTGAATTTTGGTTGAGTATTCTGTTGTTTGAGATTTGATCAGACAGACCTACTTTAACATGCAAATAGATTATTAAGCTAGTTTTAAAACATTGCCTTTAAGCAACAGCACTTATTGATCAAAGAAACTTTACATAAGCCTGATTGAGAAGCAAATCATGACATAAGCCCATGCTGGAAACCTTTTTTTTTTAAACTGGGCCTCTCTCTCCCAGTGGGAGAAAAGCTGAAAAAAAAAGTAGCCAGTCATGGGCTACCCCTCTGATCAGCCAGATAACTTTGACTTGCTATTTTTCCCACTTGGGATGGTTTGCCCCTCCTTAATCAACCTGATGACCCCACTTCTATGTAGGGCTCTTCATATTAATACTGAATTTACTGTATTAGTCACCCAATTAGTTTAATGCACGGCAACTTGGAATTTCTGATCTCAATATTTCCCCCTTAGCTTTCTCTGTACTTGAACCATATTTGAAGCTTTAAGGGAACTATACTTATGTATTCCTTGGAGATAAATTATGATTTTTTTATGACAATGGTGATTAAATGTTAAAAACTCCCAGTGAGATGCTTTTTTTTTTTTGGAGGGGGGAAAGGCAAGGCTATTGGGGTTAAGTGACTTGCCCAAGGTCATATGGCTAATAACTATTAAATGTCTGAGGCCGCATTTGAACTCAGGTCTTCCTGACTCCAGGGCCAGTGCCCTATTCACTGCCCCACCTAGCTGCCCATAGATACTTTTTTTTAATACATTGTAGAGAATTGCTTTTACTGTAGCTTTCAGAATTAGAGTTTCCTCATGTTTAAAATTAGGGACAGTGGGACTACATGACCCCAAAGGACCTTCTTGATTCCAAATCCTATAGTATTATGTTTGAAAATGTACATAATAGGAATAAGTTTATCAAAATACAGAAAAGTTTTCTGGAATGACTGATCTTGAGTCATGTACTAATTATGGTAGATGTAGGCATTGTTAAATCCTACATGCATTAGAAAATTAATCTAAATCCTGACTTCAACAATGAGGCATCAAAATGAGTTCCTGAAAGGTAATAGGCGTGTGTCTATGAGAAAAATAGTCATTTCCTTGACATGAAAAAAAAATGTTAAATCATGTTACACATTGATAAAATATATGCCTTGTGTTTTTCAGGGACCCCCAGGACCAGTGGGTCCTTCAGGTAAAGAAGGAAATCCTGGGCCACTGGGACCAATTGGACCTCCTGGTATGAGGGGAAGTGTGGGAGAAGCAGGACCAGAGGTGAGTTCCCAAGAATTTGTAGTCTAAAAGATTTATTTAAACGCTTCCACAGAGACCTAAAGCTTATAAAGCCAGCAGCTGAAGGGATCTTTAAGAAAGTCATCACTTTATCTTTTTTGAGTGGAAACTGGAAGATCCCTGTTCTGATAGAGGTTGGAGGTGATAACCACTTAGCTCCTTTAAACTCTGAGATATTTTCCATCTGTGCATCTTGGAAGCTAAAATCGAAGCCTTGTTCTACGCAATAGCTGGTCTGCACCTAGTTTGGCTAATTAAACAAAAAATATTTATGTGGTATCATCAGGGACCCCTGAGGCTGCATAAAATGCTGACTTTAGCTGAGGAAGTGTAGATTGGCAAAATTTCTGATTTCTAGATAGAAACAAATCTCAATTGAATTGATTCTTCTTATCTGAAATCCCTCCCTATCAATTGTATACTTCTAATATTCCAAGATTCAAAAATGGCTTTGTGACATTTATTTTAATTCCCTAATAAAGAAGAACATCTAAGCAGAACAAGATGACCTGTCAAGGCAGATATCACAGTCTCTATTTAACTCAAGTACTGATTTATAGACCTGTGGGTCTGAAAAAAAATGCTTAACACAGCATTTTCCACATGTGGACTTTCATAGTTTGGCACAGAATCCTTATTTGGCTACAAAGTACATTAGTTACAAAAACTGTCATTTTCATCGATGGGGGTGTTGCATCTAAACTCTCTCTGTACCAAATGGAGCCAAGATTTCTGCCTCCAAATGTTAAGTAATGATGTGTTATCTAAGTTGCCTTTAAATTTTTTTAAACTACTAGGGTCCGCCTGGTGAACCTGGTCCCCCTGGTCCTCCAGGCCCTCCTGGTCACCTCACTGCTCCTCTTGGGGACATAATGGGACACTATGATGAAAGTATGCCAGATCCACTCCCAGAGTTCACGGAGGACCAAGCAGCCCCTGATGATAAAAATAAAACAGACCCAGGAGTACATGCTACTTTGAAGTCACTAAGTAGCCAGATTGAAACCATGCGTAGCCCCGATGGCTCAAAAAAACATCCAGCACGTACTTGTGATGACTTAAAGCTTTGCCACCCTTCAAAGCCTAGTGGTAAGTATATAGCAGAAATTCTTGAAATAAAATGCCATACCTGTGATTGCAGCATAAAAAAGCAAAACGTACTACCCTACACATTTCAGCATAAGATGATAGATTTAGATATAAAAGGGACCACAGAGATTATTTAGTCTAACATGCTCTTTTTAAAAATGAAGAAACTAAGGTTTAGCAAAGTTTTGTGACACATGTAAGGTCACAGCCAGTAAATAGAAAGGCAAATACAAATGCCTCTGACCCTAAATCAATTCTTAGACTCCAATTCTTAATTGTTCTCCTGTTTTGGGTAAGTATCTTTTCCTTTCCTTTTTTGATGAAGATCCCATTTTTCCTCACAATTCTTAAACCTCTCCTTTACTGTATGAAATAAAAAGCAGTTTCTGAGCATATTGGCTCTTAAAATTTCAGGCAGATGTCTGAAAAGTTTAAGATCTGGAACCCATCTCAAAATTTCCTACTTCCAAAAAGGTTTTTTCTTTTTAAAAAATTAACGAACATGTATTTTTTCTCTCACCTGCCATTAACACAACAACTACAACAACAAAATGTCACAAATGTGTATAGTCGAGTAAAATAAATCACCGCCTTGGCTATATTGAAAAATATGTCTCATTCTGCATCCTGAGTTCATCACCTCTGTCAGGAATGAGTAGCTTGCCCTGTATTTTTTACTCTAACTTTCTTATTTGATTTTTGAAATCCTTTTTGGTTTCCTCCAGGAATATTTTTGGGGAAGGCCCAAGACCAATTCACATTTTTCCTTGAGGCTTTGCATGTAGCTGTTTTTTACATTTTTGCCTTCTTCTGGGTTTGTGTTCTGGCCTTCCCTGTCACCACCATAGTAACTTTTTTTTGATCAGGCTGTTTTTACTCTTGTTTGCTCATTTCTCTAGCCTATTTCATGACTTTTAACTTTATGTTAAAGAAGGGCTCTGTTTCCAAATTAAAGGGGTACTGTCCCTTCAGGTTTCTTATGCTATTGTTTTCAAAGCTAGTTCTGGGTATCTGTAAGTTTCCAATTCTTTTTTTTTAAACAATTGGGGTTAAGTAACTTGCCCAAGGTTACACGGCCTGTAATTTTGTGTGGGGGTTAAGTATTTGAGGCCAGAACTGATCCCGGGTCCTCCCGACTCTGGGATGGGCACTCTTACTCACTGTGCCACCTAGCTGCCCCAAAGTTTCCATTTCTTCTAAGGTGGTCTGATACAAGGAACCAAGTAGCATGTCATTTTATTGAATCATGGATGACTGCTGCCTTTATCTGAGTTTTTAAGTCTTTCAAAGTTGTTTGTCTTTACAAAGTTGTTTGAAAATCTTGAAGCTGAGGTAGAGCCAAGATGTCAGAGTAAAGACAGGGACTCACCTGAGCTCTACCAAATTCCCCTACAAACAACTTTAAAATAGCACCTCAAAGCAAATTCTTGAGAGGCAGAGCCAACAAAAGTATGGGGTGAAACAAATTTTCAGCCCGAGAAAGCTCAGAATGTTGGCAGGGAAGGTCTATCTTAATAGGGTTAGAGTGGAGCTGAAGTGCAGGCCTGCTGGTCGTGGGGGTGACTGAATTGCCAATTGAAGCTTCCTGGGCTTTCAGTACACAAATGGTAAAGGGAGTAAGGCACTGGTCAGAAGATTATAGGGAACCTTTTGTTGGCACTGGGCGCAGGACTCTATTGCATTTCCTATGTGAAGTTCCAGGTCACAGTCCAAAGGTGAGGAATGCACTAGCACACTAATATATGTGGCCACAGAAGAGCAGGGACCCTGGTCACAGTTCCAGTATTGAATAGAGTGCTTGTGGTTGATCACAGACCAGAGCACAGGTCAGGAGAGCAGTGACCACACCTCTCCTTGGATCATACCACCTTAGAAGACCTGAAAACTTACAGATACCCAGAACTAGCTTGGAAAACAATAGCATGAGAAATCTGAAGCTTGGGACAGTACCCCCTTTAATCTGGTAACAGAGCCCTGCTTTAACTTAAAGTTAAAATTCAAGAAATAGGCTAGAAAAATGAGTAAACAACAACAGCAACAGTAAAAAGAGCCTGACCAAAAAAAAAGTTACTATGGTGACAGGGAAGACCAGAACACAAACCCAGAAGAAGTAAAAAAAAAAAGTAAAAACAGCTATATGCAAAGCCTAAAAGAAAAATGTGAATTGGGCTTTGCCCCTATCTCCCCCCAATTCGTGGAAGAGCTCAAAAAGGATTTAAAAAATCAAATAAGAGAGGTAGAGTAAAAAATTGGAGAAAAAATGAAAGTGATGCAAGAAAATAATAAAAAAGCCAACAGCTTGGTAATGGAGGCACAAAAAAATACCAAGAAAATAATACCTGAAAAAAACAGAATAGGCCAAGTGATAAAAGAGACAGAAAAATCCAATGAAGAGAAGAGCTCCTTAAAAAGCAGAATAGATCAAATGGAAAAAGAGGATTAAAAATTCCTTGATGAAAAGAACTTCTTAAAAAGTAGATTCAGTCAAATGGGAAAGAAGGTACAAAAACTCACTGTTAAGAATATAATTCCTTAAAAATTAGAATTAGCCAAGTAGAAGCTAATTATTTTGAGAATTTCTGAGAGATTCTGGAAGTGCTAATATAACAATAAAAAAATGAAAAATTAGAAAATGTGGAATATTATATTGGAAAAACAACTGACCTGGAAAATAGACCAGAAAGAGATAATTTAGGAGTTGTTGGACTACCTGAAAGCTGTGATAAAAAGAGAGCTTTCACATCCTCTTTTTTCTGACTCTGTCTTATTAAACTTTCATAGGAAAAAAAAAATTGTCCGCAGAATAATGTGTATGTTTAACATGACAGCTAATTAGACATAGTCCCTATGTAAAATGAAGCAGAGATCTATCAGTCTTTCACTTTTTGTTTCCTTTTTTCTTGATTAATGCTCATTGAAGACATTGCTGGGTTTTTCATTTGTAAATCTTCTATCAGACTTTGTAAACTTTCCAGTCTTTCGTATAACTTGTTACATGTCTTTCTATTTGTTTCTACTGGTTGATTATGAGAAAGTTTAACATCAGATATATGAGTATATTTGGCAGCTCTGTAATCTGATTCAGATGACAGAGAATCTTCAGCTGATCTGGTCAAGAGGGGGTGCTCTGGAGCCCTCCCTGTGCTCTTTGGCTCCTGGGAGAAATTTTTAGGGGAAGTGCCATAGCGGCTCCCACCAGCTATAATTGAAAGACTTACACTAGATGGAAAACTGAAGGTATTAGATGTGTCCTCCAGCTTTCCAGCAGGTAAAGTTTGAAGGATCTCTGCTATAAGTTTCATTTGATCTATTGCTTTCAGTAGATTCTCTAACTCAACTTCTTCTGCTGAACATCTCTCATCTCAATTTAGATTCAGTAAGTGGGTCTCTGACTGCATCTTCCACTCACATATGAATGACTCCTCTGGTGACTGGTCTTCCAGTGTCACCATCATTCTTAACCAGAGGCATAGAGGGTTCCTCATTGATGACACTTCTCATCTCATGAAGTTGTTTTAAGTCCCTTGGCTTGTCTTTCTTCGGGGTAGAAACTTTGGCTGGTATATGGAACGGGTAGCTGATGGCAGATGGGAAGATGGTAAATTAGCACAGTGGGGTTGGGAAGTAGGCAATGATGGTATAAGCTGTGGTTTCACCAAAGAACTTGGGGTGTAGCCTGGACTTTGAAGTTCTTTTCTATCCAGCATGGGTTGTAGTTTCAAGCAGCATCTTCTTACAAGAAATTATCAAGTAAAACTTCCCTGACATCCTAGAACCAGAGGATAAAATAGAAATTGAAAGAATCTACTGATCGCCTCCTGAAAGAGATCCCCAAATAAAAACTTCTGGGAATATTATGGCCAAATTCCAGAACTTCTAGATCAAGGAGAAAATATTGCTAGCAGCCAGAAAGAAACAATTGAAATATTGTCAGGGAAATGGTCAGGATCACACAAGCAGTTTCTACATTAAAAGATCAGAGGGTTGGGGAGGCCAGGTAGCACAGTGAGTAAGAGCACTGGCCCCAGAGTCGGGATGACCTGGGATCGAATCTGGGCTCAGACACTTAGTGCTCACCCAGAAACATCTGGCCATGTAACCTTGAGCAAGTTACTTAACCTCAATTGCTTAGGGGCAGCCAGGTGGCGCAGTGAGTAAGAGCACTGGCCCCAGAGTCGGGATGACCTGGGATTGAATCCGGGCTTAGATACTTAGCACCACACACAGAAATAACTGGCTGTGTAACCTTGAGCAAGTTACTTAACCCCGATTTCTTTAAAAAAAAAGATCAGAGAGTTTAAAATATGATATTATAGAGGGCAAAGGAGCTAAGATTACAACCAAGAATCACCTACCCAGAAAAATGAGTATAATAATTTAGGGGAAAAATGGATATATAATGAAATAGGGGACTCTCAAGCATTCTTGATGAAAAGGCCAGAGTTGAATAAAAGAAAATCTGACTTTCAAATACAAGGCTCAAGAGTAGCATAAAAAGGTAAATGGGAAAGAGCAATCAAAAGGAATTAAATAAGGTTAAATTGTTTACATTCCTATATGGGAAGACGATCCTTGTAACTTAAAAGAAATTTATAATTATCAGGGCATTTAGAATGAGCATACATAGACAGAGGGTATGAATGTGAGTTGACTATAATGGGATGATTGATTGATATCCCCCCAAAAAATTATGGGGTGAGAAAGAGAGACACACTGGGATAAGGGGAAAGAGAGAGGAAAAATGGAGTAAATTATCTCACATAAAAGAGTCATAAAAAGAGCTTTTATAGTGGAAGGGAAAATAGGGGAAATGCTGAGCAATGCTGGAACCTTACTCTTATTAGAATTGACTCAAAGAGGAAATAATATATATCCTCAGTGGGATATAAAAATCTATCTTACTCTACAGGGAAGACATAAGAAACCAGGGTGGTGGGCTGATAAAAAGGAGAGCAGATTGGGGGAGGGGGCAGTCAGAAACAAAACATTTTTGAGGAGGGTGAAAAAGAGAAAGAATGATAAGCAGGGGGGAAATAGGATCAAGGGAAATATACAGTAAGTATAACTATGAATGTGAATGGGATGAACTCACCCATAAAGTAAAAGTAGATAGTAAAGTAGATTAAAAACCAGAATCCTACAATATGTTATTTACAAGAAACACACTTGAAGTACAGAGATACAAATGGAATAAAGGTGAAGGACTGAAGCAGAATGTATTGTGTTTTAGCTGAAGTAAATAAAAACAAAAGCACAACCAAGAGTAGTAACCATTATCTCAGATGAAGCAAAAGCAAAAAAATTATCTAATATAAGAGGTAAGCAAGGAACTACATTTTGCTAAAAGGTTCTATAGATAATGAAATAATATTAATACTAAACATATATACACCAAATGGCAGAGTATCCAAAATTTTAAATGAAAAATTACATTAGTTACAGAAGGAAATAGATGGTAAAGCTATACTAATGGGGGACCTAAACTTTCCACTTTCACACCTAGATAAATATAAACATAAAATAAAGAAGAAAGAAGTTAAGGAGATGAATAGAATTTTAGAAAATTTAGATATGATAGACTTCTGGAGGAAATTGTATAGAAATAGAAAGGAATATACCTTTTGTTCAGTGGCACATAGCTGCTACACAAAACTGACCATGTATGAGAGCATAAAAACCTCATGACCAAATGCAGAAAAGCATAAATATTACATGTATCCTTTTAAGATCATAATGCAATAAAAATTACATTCAATAAAGAGCCATTGAAACAGATTAAAAATGAATTGGAAACTAAATAATATAATACTAAGGAACAAGTAGATCAAAGAACAAATCATAGAAACAATAAATTATGTCATTGAAGACACAAATGAAGCACCATATAAAAATTTATGGGATGCAGCCAAAACATTACTTTGGAGAAAATTTATATCTATAAATACTTAATCAAGAAAAAGCAGGTCAATGAATGGGGCATGCAAATAAAAAAAAAAATTAGACAAAGAACAAATTATGAATTCCCAATTAAACACTGAATTGGAAATCCTAAAACTTGAAGGAAGGATTAATAAAACTGAAAGTGAAAAGAATGACAACAGTGAACTGATAAATAAAAGAAGGAGCTGGTTTTATTAAACACACACACATGCATGCACACACACACACACACTGAAATAGATAAACCACTGGTTAATTTGATTTAAAAAAGAAGAAAACCAAATTACCAGAATCAAAATATTAGAAGGGTTCATTCACCATGAATGAATGAAGAGGAAATTAGAACAATTATTAAGAGTTATTTTGTCCAATTATATGCCAAATAAATCTAACAATCTAAGTGAAATGGAAATATTTACAAAAACATAAATTACCCAGATTAGCAGAAGAGGAAATAAAATACTTCAATAACCTTATCTTAGAAAAAAAATGAATAAGCTGCCAGTTAGCTCCTTAAGAAAAAATCCCCAGGACCAGATAGATTCACAAGTGAATTCTACATAACATTAAAGAGTACTCAATTCCAGTACTATATGAACTTTTTGGAAAAATTGGCAATGGAGTCCTACCAAATTCCTTTTATAGCACAAATATGTTGATGATACTAAACCAGAAAGAGCAAAACCAGGGGGAAAAAAACTATAACTAATTTCCCTAATGAATATTGATAAACATTTTAATATAAAATACAAGGAGGGAAATTACAGCAATTTGTCACAAAGATCATACAATCTAACCAGGTGGGATTTAAAATAAAAACGCAGCTGTTTCAATAATAGGATAACTATCAGCATAGTTGAACATATCAATTACAAGATCAACAAAATAATTTTCTTAATGGATGCAGAATTTTTTAAAATAAAGAATAACACTAATTACTATTAAAAACATTCAAAAGCATAGAAATAAGTGGAGCTTTAATTAAAATGATAAGTATTATCTGTCTAAAACCAATAGCAAGCATTATCTGTAATGATAAGCTAGAAGCCTTCCTAATATGATCAGGGTTGAAGCAAGAATGACCATTATCACCACTATTATTCAATATTGTACCAGAAATGATAGTTTATAGCAATAAGATGAGAAAAATAAATTGATGGAATTAGAATAGGCAAAGAGGAACTATCACTCTGCAGGTGATATACTTAGAGAATCCTAGAGAATCAAATAAATAACTAGTTGAAATAATTGACAACTTCAACAAAGTTGCAATATATAAAAGAAACCCACATAAATTATCAACATTTCCACATATTACCAACCAAATCCAGCGGCAATAAATAGAGAATTTGCTTTTAAAATAATTGTAGACCACACAAAATAGTTGGGAGTCTATCTCTCAAAACAAACTCAGGAACTATGTGAACATAATTACAAAATGCTTTTCACATAAATAAAGTCAAATCTAAACCAATAGAAAAATATTAATTGATCATGGATATACTAAGCCAATATAATAGCAATGGCAATTCTACCTAAATTAATTTACTTATTCAATGCCATGCCAACCAAACTAAAAAAAATTATTTTATAGAGTTAGAAAAATAGTAACAGAATTTATTTAGAAGAAAAAAAGGTCAAGAATATCAAGGGAATCTGGAAAAAAATGTGAAGGAAATTGACCTAGACATAATACATCTGAAATTTTATTATAAAGTGGTAATCATCAAAAAAGTTTGGTACTGGCTAAAAAATGGAATGGTGGAACAGTAGAATAGATTAGATACATAATACACAGTAATAAATAGTAATTTAGGGTTTGATATACCCAAAGATCCAAGCTTTTGGAACAAGAACTCACTATTTGATAAAAACTCCTGGGGAAAATGGAAAATAGTTTAGCAGAAACTGCATGTAGACCAATATCTCACAACATATACCATAGTAAGTTCAAAATAGATACATGATTTAGGCACAAAGGGTGAAAACATAAATAAGGGGGAACATGAATAATTTATCTGTCAGATCTATAGATAAAGGAAGAATTTGTAACTGAATAAGAAATACAGAGCATTATGGGAAATAGAAGATAATTTTGATTACATTAAATTCCAAAATTTCTGCCACAACAACAACAAAAAAAAACTAATTCAGCCAAGATTGGAAGGAAAGATGAAAACTGGGGTAAAAAATTTATAGTCAGTTTCTCCGATAAGACCTTATTTCTCAAATATGTAGAAAACTGAACCAAATATATCAGAATATGACTTATTTCCCAGTTGCTAAATGATAAAAAGTATGAACAGGGAATTTTCAGACAAAGAAATCAAAGCTATCTGTAATCATATTGAAAAATTGCCCTAAATGACTATTTAAGTGAAGATTAAAACAACTCCGAGGTACCACTTCACATCTATCACATAGGCTATTATGACAGAAAAGGAAAATGGCAAATAATGGGGGGGATGTTGAAAAATTACAATACTAATGAATTGTTGGTGCAGTTGAGAACTGATTCAATCATTCTGGAAAACAATTTGCCCCCCAAAGCTACAAAACTGTGCACACTCTTTGACCCAGCAACATCACTGCTAGGTCTGTACCCCAAAGAGATTTAAAGATGGAAAAAAAGACCGAATATGTACAATATTTAGAGCAGTTATTTTTGTGGTGGCAAAGAACTGGAAATTGAGGGAATTCCCATCAATTGCTGTACAAGTTGTGGTATATGATGTCCATAGGATACTATTTTGCTATAAGAAATGACAAGCAAAATTATTTCAGAAAAACCTGGACTTACATGAACAGATGCAAGGTGAAGTGAGCAGTGCAGTAATAGCAATATTGTAAGATGATCAACTGTGAATGACTTAACTATCTTCAGCAATACAATGATCCAAGATAAATCTGAAGGACTGACAAATTAAAAATACTATCCTCCTACAGAGAAAGAGCTAATGGAGTCTGAATGCAGATGATACATTTTTTTCACTTTCTTAATTTTCCTTGTTTTTTTTATTTTTAGTGTGTGTTTCATAACATGACTAATATGGAAATGTTTTTCATGACTGCACGTGTATACCAAATATCAAATCACTTGCCTTCTCAAGAAGAGAGGAAGATAATTTGGAACTCAATTTTAAAATTTTAAAAAATGTTAAAAAGTATTTTTACATGTAAATGAAAAAAAAGATATTTTTAAAAAGCCTCCGAGATTTTTCTCATGATGTTTTACACGATTGCAATTTTTCTCTTGCCCTTCTGGATATTTAATTCTTATCCATTCCTTAAAGTAAAAACTCATACATTATGTCTTCCAAGAGACCTCTCTGATTTCCTCACCTCTTTCAGTTAATAATGGCCTTCACCCCTAATTATATAATTTCTTAGTTTTAATATCTTCATTTATTGTTCAAATTTATCTTAAATAACTTCTGCAGCATTGAAAGTCTTTAGAGTATATCTTGATGAAAATTTTAAAATGTAAATTAAAAGCCCTCTACCAACTTAAAAAAATAAGATCTGTAACTGTTATTGAAATCCCAGATATATAAACCTTCTTTTTGATATACAGGTCAGTACTGGATTGATCCTAACCAAGGATGTGTTGAAGATGCTATTAAAGTTTACTGCAATATGGAAACAGGAGAGACATGTATTCCAGCAAACCCATCCAGTGTGCCTCGAAAAACATGGTGGGCCAGCAGATCTTCTGACCATAAGCCTGTGTGGTATGGCCTTGATATGAATAGAGGATCTCAGGTAATGTCACCTATGTGACTAAAGAAATGTATTCCTGAAATTATTCTTTTTTATTTTAATGTCATTCTATTGCTCATCATCCTGTTCTATTTCTTAATTTAACAATTTACTTTTTCTATGAATTTGCTTTCACTACAGTCTGTTTGCTGGCTTTCCTGACTTCCATTAAAATATGGTTTAAATCCCACCATCCTTTTCTCCTCCAACTTGCCTCACCTTTCCCTCTGAGATTACCTTCCACCTATCATATATCTATATCTGTCTAGATATAGCTATATCTATACATGGTTGTTTGCATGTTGAGTCTTCCATTAGAATGTGAACTCTGTGAGGACAGAGACTGTACTTTGCCTAATATCTGTAGTGCCTGGCAAATAGTAAGCTCTTAATGAATATCTGTGAATTGATAACATTGCTCAACTTAGACAGTTATGAAATGCTTATCAAGCAATATTGTATTTTGAAAGTTATATTGGTTATAATAATGTCAGTCACACAGAATGTTAGAGTTAGGACTTTAGAGATCATTAAGGTCTAATATCTTTATTTTACTAATGAGGAAACAGATACTAAATGGCAGAAGTGTGTTGCAAACCCAGAACTTCTGACTGTTTTTTCCTTTATATAAAGGTTTTTTTTCCTATTAATTATGTTTCATAAACAACATTTTAGCATTATGGCTAATAATTCTTGATGCTATCTTGATGCTATATATAATAAATTCTTAATTAGAATAACTACTTCAATTGGTTAAACATCAATTGACTTTTAAATATTCATTTGTATGATATTTTATTAAAAATAATTTTTAAGGATCATTTCTCATAAATGCATGTAATTCTGTCATACAACATATCCATCCTTTAACACACTGAAAGTCACTTAAAATTCAAATCATGGCTATTTGTGATTGAATGTGGACCTGAACTTCTCTTTGATAATTTAGAATAGATAACTATGTAAAAGTTCCAATGTTGTGTTTCTTGAGTTCAAGGGAGATGATCCAGGCTTTCCCAAGCTGTCTAATCACATTCTCCATTCCTGACTGCTCTTCCATTTATTCTCTGGCCATCTTCTCCATTCCTACACTTCCTTCTCTCCTTGGCTCCAGCCTCCTCTCTATTCAAAGATTGGCTTACTTCTTTATTCTGCACTTATTCCCATTCCAACTCTAGCTTTGCTCTTGTCCTCTTTCTTTGGTCTAGGTCCAGTTAAAGTTTCCTATCTCCACTTTAACCTTCACTGTAACTCTTCTTTAACATCTATTTCAAAATGTCTGAAACAAGCCACAAAATTATATGCCAGAGAGGCAAAGAGGATAAAAAGCTTTTCTTTAAAACACAAGTACTAAATTATCATAAAAGTTCAAAAATATGATAAAAACATCTGAATTGGTAACATAGGATTAACATCAAAAAGCAAAATAAATCTCCCCTCTTCACTTTCCATGAGTATGTAAGTAAGTAGTGCTCCTTGGTAAGAAAATATGTGTCTATTACTGATATTTTAATTAGCATAAAGCATGCAATTTGTTTCCCCTAATAGTACTGAATTTGCAGTTGATAAAGAAGGAAAGAGAAAAAAATGTAACATTATAAATCCAACTTCTTAATGCAATTCATAAGTTATTTTATAATACATCTTGAAACCACAGTTTCATAGTACTTTATGATTTGGTTTTCAAAATGAAAACATAGTTTGTTGTCAACAGAATGGCAGTTAATATAGAACATTTAATTTTCCTTCTTCTGGCTATAATAATTGGTAACCAATATGATTATTACTAGGTGGTATCATAGATAAAGTGCTAGGCCTGGGGTCAGGAAGACCTGACTTCAAATTTGACCTCAGACATTTACTGAACTGTGTGATCCTGGGCAAGTCACTTAAGCCTGTTTGCCTCCGTTTCCTAATCTGTAATATGAGCTAGAGTAAGAAATGGCAAACTACTCTAGTGTCTTTGCCAAGGAAACTCCAAAAGGGGTCAGACACAAATTAAAATGACTAACCAATAACAAAATGTGATCATTACCTTTTATTTTAAAGAGTTTTATATGTGTAAGAATTAACAGAAACATGTATTCTTGTATAATTTCTCAATCATAATATTATTTAATAGTGGGAATATAACCTGAGATATTTAGAATTGAAAAAAATCTTTTTCATATATTGAGATCTCTTTTCAAAAATTTTGGATTGTAAAAGACTTGAGAAGCCATCTAGTCTAATTCCTTCATTTTACAGGTAAGAGAACTGAGAGCTAAGGATGTTAAGTGATTTGTCTAAGGTCATACTTGGGGATATTACAGATGGTCAGCTTAATAGTAATAATCTGAAGTGGACTTTCTTGGGATCTATGACTCTTAGGAATTCTAAAATTCTTCATTAACCATAAAATGAACTTTTTTTTTCTAGTTTGTGTATGGAGATAGCCAATCTCCCAACACAGCTGTTACTCAGATGACCTTTTTGCGTCTTTTATCAAAAGAAGCTTCCCAGAACATCACATATATTTGCAAAAACAGTGTAGGCTACATGGATGACCAAGCGAAGAATCTCAAGAAAGCTGTAATTCTCAAAGGTGCTAATGACCTAGAAATCAAAGCAGAAGGAAACAGCCGATTTAGATACACTGTTTTAGAAGACACTTGCACTGTGAGTATTCCTTTTGGTTTCAAAATTAATTTTATTTTAAGAACCAGCTAGTCCCTGGTCCTCAGTTTTCTTCATATTTTCCCATGTTTCCTTGCATGGAAAAAAACCTTTAGTGCAACCAACTTGAGTAGGCTTCTTCTAATAACCTAATCTATTTGACCTTCCTTTTACCTGTTTATGATCCCGGATAACTTGAAGTTAAGAACTTAAGATAGCTAGCTTAGTTTTTAGTGAGGCAGTTTTAAAAAATGCCTCTAAAACATGTGTAAAGTTGTCTTCAATGAAAATGTGTAAAATGGACTTCAAGTAAGATAAAGATAGATTAGAAATGACAGAATGAGTGGGGGTTATGTTCTCTTTGCCTCTCCCCAGTTTTCTTTTTTACTGTAATTCTTAATACTGCTCTTAAAATCTCCTTGAACTATCTCTTTAGTTTCCTAATCCTTTAAATGTTTTGAATTCCCCCTTAGTGTTTAAACATATCCCCTCTGATTGTTACTCTGACACTCACAGAAGACCCTTCAGAGCACCAATTTTCCAAGTGCCCATTAAATACAATTAGACATTTTCTTTGTGAAAATCACATAATAGATCTGATTTCTCTGTGCTGGAAATAGGAGAATGGCAGTGAATGTCACAGGGCCTTGGAGTGCATTTGAAATGAATTTAGTATCAATTCAAGGAGGTCTAAAAAGCACGTTTGTCATAGATGACCCTCCATTTTGTCCCCCCTCTGTCTTTCCACTGGTTGTTCCCCATGCCTGGAGTGCTCTCACTCTTCACTCTGTTTCCTAACTTTCCTGACTTCCAACAACATTTGGCTTATAACAGTCCTTCCCTTCCTCCTCCCACCTGCCTCACCCTAGTGCCTTCTCTTATGAGATTACCTTCCATCTATCCTGTATACATACATATATATGTAATATATATATATATATATATATTTTGTGTGTGTGTGTATGTTGTGTCCTCCATTAGAATGTGAGCATATTCTATGGGAGTACAGAGAGCACATTCTGCCCTTCTTTCTACCTCTAGTGTCTGGCAAATAGAAAGTTCTAAATAGACTTTGTTAATTGATAAATTGTTTAACTTAGACAATTACAGAATGCTTTCCAGGCAATACTTTTATTTTTTTCAGATCTTTGAATTTCGTTGGGGGAAATGCTTTACTAACAAGAGTTATGGTGAACATAATCTAGAGCCTTTTAATAATCTTAACCTAGTCATAACTCATCTCTTCTTTATATTCTAGAGACGTAACGGAAATGTGGGCAAGACTGTCTTTGAATACAGAACACAGAATGTGGCACGCTTACCTATTGTAGATCTTGCCCCTGTGGATGTTGGCAGTACAGACCAGGAATTTGGCATTGAAATTGGATCAGTTTGTTTTGTGTAAAGCAAAATGAGGTCAATCAACAACGACCACCATCATCAACTATGACCACCACCCTTACCAAGAACTTAGACTGATTGAAGTTGATCCTGAGACTCTTGAAATAATGGCTGAGATTGCATCAGCACTGTATATACAATTCTTCCTAAATGCCTGGCCTCCTTCAGAATATTTATTTTACTTACAAACCTCCAGTTTTAAGTGATTTTAGACAACTTTGAGCACAGCAGTCCGATTTTAAAAGGACCAGTCAATGACCACCTTAGGGAAAAAAAATCAACTTTGAAACCAATATGTCTCAGTTTTTGTTTAGTTTATTTCCATGTATTGTACATGTTGCATACTACTTCTGAGCAAGCTATTCTTCCTGATAGCTAGCTTAAAGATTGGGATACATAAAATTAGGATGAAATGTTTCTTTTGCTTGGCTGCCATTTTAAATAACAGAAAAGTAGAGCACTTTCGTGACCTCTTTTTCCCAGTATATAAAGTACAATCACATAAGCTTTGGACCTGTAGAAGTAAAGAACGTGTCTCTCTATAGATGTTGATATATCAAATAATTTTGGATGATACTCTTTTAAAAAAGATATTAAAAAGTCATATTCATTTCTCATTACCTTCACAAAATTGTTTAAATAGCCTCTTTCCATGTCATTGATGTCATCAAAGTAAAATAAATTGAGCATCCTAAATTTTTATGAAGTGTTAAAATATGAATATGTAATTCAGCATGTCTTTTGTACACACTTGAACTTCAGAGGTCCTTAGTCCCTTCCTGGCACATATACCTAAATCCCATTATTGTGGATCATGTTATTTGTGTGCATCTGAGAAAGAATGTCTTTGTACTTTCCTATTTAAGAAGTCATTGGATTCCACATAACAGAATACACACACACATGTGACATCTATTTCCAGCCTCCATATGTTAGGATTGATTCATTCATACTCTCAGCAGACTAACATATGACAAAGAAGAAAGACAGTTTGGAAGCTCTGAGTTGTGAATATGACTCTGTAGTCAATAGTAGGATATGTACAATCAGTAATTCTGGCCTTTGAATTGTGTGAGACAAAGTGACCCAACATTTCTTAGCATGAGCTACCTCATCTCTAGAAGCTGGGATGCATTGAATATTCTTAGGCTTTTGTTTTTGTTTTTTTTTTAGATACTAAAAGGTGCTATGCTTCTGTTATTATTCCAAGAATGGAGATAGGCAGGGCAAAAACATTTAAAAAAAAAAGTGATGGTGCTAAAATTCCTTCTGTAAAGCTTTTACAAATAAAGATGATTATCACCAAATAACATTTTGAAAGAGTCTAGCTGTTAGACTTCCCATGTCTGAAAGAGCAGTGTTACAATGCACTCTCACTGTTGGTTCGTCACATAGTCTCTGGTCTTGTAATGCCTATGTGTTTAATTAGATGAGACATGCAGGTAGCCACTGCTTCAAGGTTTTTATTTCTGTTTCTTTTCTGCATTTGTTTGCTCTGATTTCTTTCTTTTTTATTTGTTCCTTTTAAAGTAAACAGCTGGGACCATCCCAAAGGACAAGCCATGCACAGAGCTTTAGTCATGTATCTCTGCAAAGCATTTAATTAAATACTTGCTTCTTGTCATGTCAATGGCTTCCGTTTTGTGGAATTTGTCTAACATTTCAGCTCACTACAAAGAAAAGAATTATGGTGTAATTTATATGTTTGTTTTTAATTATTTCCTTTTTGTAAAAAAAAAGCAAACCAACAAAACAAAAGAGCAATTCTCTTAATTATACATTGGATTATAACCAAAATTTTAAGGCATGGTCTTTCTTTAGCAACACTTATGAAGGGAGGGTGAGACCAGTTATCACTGTCTATGCTCTTTAAAATGCCAGATTGATATTATTAAGATCAGAGAAAGATAATTTTTATTCATGACAATAAAATGTGATGATAAAAAGCTATGTCTCATCTCACAATGTATCAAGTACTGTATTATTACCATAGGCTACTGAAGTGTTTTTTTAGAGCTTTCTTTTGCACTAGTTAATATAAAGTATACTCTAAAACATTTAATTCCCCAAATGATTGTTATTTGAGATGAGCATATTACACTTAAATATATAAATATCTTAAGGAGTGTGTGTGTGTATGTGTGTTTGTGTGTGTGTATGTACTATAGAAAAGTATTTCTGCAGGTCAACAGGGCTAAAATTCTATAGGGGATCCAACAGCTTTAACAACTAGACCAGGACTACACTGTGGCAGCTACTATCAACCTAGAAAAGTAGCCAATTGATAACTTTAGGTAAGAGCAGCTTTTCCCATGAGGCCACAAAATGATGGTCCACATGCTATTCCACCAAGGTCAACTTTGGCTGTGGTCATTCACCTTTACTCATTTCCCACTACCCCTTCTCTTTAGGGATTCTTCCTTATAACACATTAGCTATTTACAGTTTCTTATATTTAATTACAGTATGCAGAGATAGTGTATATTAAAGCACATCTTTATAAAATGTAAAGATAGGTAGAGGACACTACACTTTCATTATTTAATTTTGATTAATTAGTTGAAAGTCCCCTTTCATTCCTTAAGTCTTATTTTGTTTTTCTGAGGTCTCTCCTTTCCCCCCTCCATTTCTTTCCCTTCTCCCTCCCTTTCTCCCTCTGTCCCTTCCTTCCTTCTTTCCTTCCTTCCCCTCTCCTGCCTCTTTCCCCCCTTTCTTTATCCCTTTTTCCCTTTTTGTAGTTTTTCTTTCCTTCTCTTGCTTGATTCCTTCCTTCCTTCCTTTTTCCTTCCTCCCTATCCCATTTCCTGGGTTTCTTTTTAACAAAGGAAGAAACAAATTCTTTGCATCAGATATTCCAATTAGGCTCTTCCTATCTTTCTGAGTGCCTCCCAAAGGAATGAAAACCAGGCTCATCATCTAGCCAAGGCAGTGTACAACAAAAGGTAATTCTCTTCCCTAAGCTTTTTCTCTTACTTGAATAAATTTCCCCCAATGACTTTTTGATTATAAGATTTTTCTTGCTGACTTTTGTCTGGTCAATCAATGCAATTTCTGACTTTACCTGCAAAGTTCTAAAATGAAACAAATCATCCTATCTGACTTTGCTTTCTTCTAAAATCTTCCTTTTTCTCGTCCTTTCCCATTGGGTAGTCTGTATTCAGGCAAGAGTGCTAAATTTCAGTAGGAGCACCATGCTGAAGTATGTTCAGAGATAGATCACCAGAATTATGAAGGAACTCAACTATTTGTCAACTGAGGCTCTTTTGAAGAAACTAGGGATGTTTAGCCTGGAGAAGGCTAGGAGAGGTGCATGCTGGCAAATGTTTCTCAGCTAGCTCCCTGCAAATGAAAATATTCATGACACACTTTTAAAATTAATCTACATTTTAACATTTTTCTACTTCACTCTCTTAAGACAACAAAGAATAAATCAAGCCCTAATTTATAACATTTGCTGATTTCTGAAATGTAAATGTTCATATTGAAAATTTAATTATCAGTTCTGTGAACTGGCACACCCTTGGTCAAGAGGCAGAGCACGACTCTTTTCAAATATACAAAGGTTATTTCATAAAAAAAAGGATTAGATTCTTTTCATAATCCTATGGAGGAGAAATAAGAAACAGTAAAACTCAATACAAAGGAATATTTTCTTTCAAATTAGAATTGTCCAAAAATATTTTTTCAAGCACCTTAATTGACTCTCCATTTCTTCTAGGACAAAATTCAAATTACTTAATTTGGCATTTAAAGTCCTAAAATTCATTGGTCTTCATTTAAAAATTTAGATCTCTGGGTTGCATAGTAGAAGAACTGTTGTTCAGTCATTTCAGTTGTGTCCAATTCCTCATGAATTATTGTCAAAGATGCTGAAGTGGTTTTACATTTTCTTCTCCAGCTTATTTTACGAAACTGAGGCAAATAGGGTTAAGTGATTTGCCTATGGTCACACAGCTGATAAGTGTCTAAGGCCAGATTTGAACTCACGAAGATAAGTCTTCCTGATTCCGGGCCAGGAGCTCTGTCCTCTATGCCACCTAACTGCCCCATTGTATAATAGGCAGTGGACCTAGAGTTAGGAGACCTGGGTTTGAGTCTGGCCTCTGGCACATATTAGTTGTAGGATTATGGACAAACCATTTAACTTCTTTAAGCCTCAGTTTCTTAGCCTCAAAATTGGGGATAGTAATTCTTGCATTACTTAAGGCCATTTTGAGGAAAATGTTTTACAAACCCTAAAGTACCATGCATATATGAGTTATTTGTATTAATATATATGGGTTATAATCTATACTTGTGAAGTGAGCACCCATCCTGATGAGATCACAGATCTATTAAATAGTGTTCTTCTTATTTTTTCTCAGAGAATACTTCTAATCCCAACCATGTCACAGATTTTTACTTTCCTATGAAGAATTATTGGCACTAACCGGATCTACTTGTAGTTTCTAAATTTGCTGATCTTCCCACAAAACAATCCATCTTCTACCTCCATGCCTTTTCCATGGCTACTCTCAATATCTGTAATTCCCTCCCTTTCCTGTGCCTCCTGGATTCCCTGACTTCCTTCAAGGTTCAGTTCAAAGCCCACATTCTGTAGGAGGCCTTTTCTGATTACTGAAAACCATTAAATCATTAGGATGAGTCATAAGAAGTGAGTATTTATTTTATTAAAATAATGAAATAAGGCTAGATAAGTGAGAGACAAATTGTGGATGACTTTAAATATTGAGTTCTATGCCTTATGGATTTTTGGTAGCTGAGGAAGATTGATTAGAAAGGGAAGAAACTGGAAGCAGCAAGACCAATCAGAAGACTATTATAGTTATGCAAGTGTGAGGTGATGAGCCCCTTAAGTGGGTGTAAAGCCAAGCACCAGCAGCTTTCCAGAGGACTGCTGCTGTGAACAGCTTTCAAGGTTCTGATTATAGAGTATGATGAACTCTAATTATTCAGTAACAAACTAAGACAAACCATTCACAGAAAATCAAAATATAGCATTCATCATGTTATAGCATAACAACTTATCACTAAAATGGCCACGTAGTTTTCACCAAAGTGATCACATAGTTTTAAACAAAGTATATTCATTTAGTCACTCAATCATTCTTAAGGAGGCAAGCCTCCTTAACTGACACAAAGTGAAGAGCTCAAAAGTTTTCCACCCCTAGGTCACTTTGTATTAATCTCTTCAATCAAAAAGTCTTCTTTTTTCTTAGAGATTAGTTTCCAATCATCCTTAATTAGTAAGTCCTTAAGGCAATCATCTAAATGTAAGCTCAAAGTTCTCCACCCCCCAGTAAATCTTGATTTTCTCAGTTTGCATTAAATATCCAAGGAGAGGTCTTTGCATCTTAACTGGTTCTCCCCTTCAACGCTCCCAGCTTCTGCCAGCTTCTTGTTGTCCAGCTCCTTGTCCAGTTCCTGTTGCATACTGAAGCTCACAGTGTTTAGTCCACCTCAAGTCCTTTACAGTTTCTGTTCCTGGGAAGACAAAGCTTAACAAAGCCACAATAACATTCATATACATTGCCAGCATCAATTCACTTTTTGCCTGTGAAATCATCATAGACCCAACAACAAGTTCTGGAGGAATCAGCACAAATCATTAGTATATCCCTGGACCTCTGAAATTGTCAACAAGACCCTCCTCCAGGACTTCTCTAAACATTCAACAAGAATATCCTCTTTCAGGGGTTCTGAACCAGCAGCAAGGTCCCAGGGCTTCTGTAACAATAGCACTGTCTTCTATCATCAGAAGAATCTGACAAAGTAATATCAAAACAGACAGACAAAGTAATGGCACCACAGTCATGCTTCCTCCCAGTTCTCCTCTCTTCTCATTTCTCAGAAGTTCTCCATTCATTCTCAGAAGAAGTTCTCAGGAGAAGTTCTGTTCTCCATTCTGTTCTGAATTCATAGCAGTTCTCAGAAGTTCTCAGGATCCTGTCAGTTGTCTCTCTCAGCAATTCTTGTTCCTGGCAGTTCTCTTTCTCTGTCCAGTGATAGCTGCTCTGTCTCCATGATGCTCCCTCCCAGAAGTTCTGGCCTCTCTCAGCTTGGCCTTTTCCTTATATATGGTATTAGCTCCTCCCTGTCCTGCCCCTTCCTATTACTTCAACAAGTCCATCCCACTGTGGGATTCACAAGTTCTGGGTCTTAATACTTGACATGATCATTAACTTGGAACAAGATGCTAAGTACCTGTTTGATTGCAAATACAAGGGGCAGAGAAGATCTTCAAATTCCCATTACCCTTACAGTGTGATAGCTTGGAATTTGAGAGTTGGAAAGGACCTCTAAAACTATATTCTATTTTCCATAAAGAATTTTGCTAAAACATATATAACAAGTGGTTGTCCAGTCTCTGCTTTAAGACCTCCTAGGTAGGAAACCCACCAATGCTTTAGGCAGCCCATTTTGCTTGTGTACATCTCTAATTAGGGAGTCTTTTCCCCCTGATATCAAACCCTAATTTGCCATTTTTCAACTGTCATCTGTTATTGCTGGTTTTGTATCTTGGGCCCAGAAAGGACAAGCCTACTCCCTTCTTTTTTATGTACATGAAGATGGCTACCACATCCCCTTCTGAATCTTCACTTCTGCAACCTAAACATGAGCTGTTTATTCAGTTTATTCTTACAGGATGTATGGACTCAAGGTCCTTATACCTTAGCCTTCTTTGGAAACTCTTCAACTTACTGCAGTAATGTCCTTCTTAAACTATTGTGTCCATAACTGAATGCTATACTTCAGATAAGACATGACAAAGTCAGAAGAAATAATATAGTGTAAATCTCAACTCCCTGTTCTTGGAAGCTATGAATCTCATAATGCAACTCATTAGCTCTTTTTTTCCTGTGTATATAGCCCCAACACCCTAGCATACACAGGATATCTGCTAGCACAGGGTCTTTGATTTGCTTTTCTAAAGGAAAAAAACTCAAAAAGGGTTAACAATCTTACTTCAATAAAACATATATCATTTAACTTAGTTCAGGGGAAAAAGTCAGCACCCCAAACTTCAGAGAATACAAACAGAAGCTACAAGCAGACAAAAAATACAGAGAAAATAATACAATTCAACAGAAAGGGCTTCTATCTATCTGGCCATCACATAATACAGTCAGTTACCAGAGAGAGAAGTAACAACATCTGGGTTTTCAAAACGGGGGGCTCAATGGCTGCCCAAAGTCTCATCTGGCCAGATCACACAACTCTTCCCAAAGCGAGCCCCAAAGCAAACCTCACATCAGGGTATATATAGTATTCTCCAGGGTCAGAGAACATCACAAGTCTCATGACCCAATGCCTAATTACAAAGTAACAACATGTGGACCTTCCTGAAAAACATGCCTCCCCCAAGCAACATTCTCCTGTTGGGTTTCACTCCACCCTTCAGCAGACTCCTCCCACCATAGGATCCATGTGACCACATTCAGTCTATTTGGGGGCAGAGTATATTTTCAAATCAGGGAAGGTCCTCAAATTCACTTAGGCTTATTAAGGGGCAGAGAAGATCTTTAAATTCCCATTTCCATTATAGCATATCACACTGCTGTCTCATGTTGACCTTTCAGTTCACTATAACCCTCAGATCTTTTTCAGACAACTGCTAGCTATTCATGCTTTCAGTATAGAAAATAAAATGTATACAATGTATGTATGGAATGTATGCAATGGAATATATTTGGAAAAGACCTAGCAACTTTTTTGTATTAGACACAGAACAGAGGTCTAAAGATGGCTTAGTGTGTATAATGGGCAGGATAGGCATTAAATCATTTTGAAGAGCAATTTGCAATTATTCCCAAAGAATTATTAAATTGCCTATACTCTTTGTTCTAGAAATACTACTACTAGGTTTGTTTCCCAAGATTATTAGGGAAAAAGGAAAAGCACCTATATATTCCAAAATATTTATAACAGCTCTCTTTGTGGTAGCAAAGAACTGGAAATTGTGGGAATACCTGTCCATTGGGGAATGGCTGAACAAGTTGTGGTAAATGAATGTAATGGAATACTACTGTGCTTTAAGAAATGATGAGTTTTATGATCTCAGAAAAAACATGAATAGACTCACATGAAATGATGAAAAGTAAAATAAGCAGAACCAAGAGAGCATTGTATACAGTAATAACAATATTGTTTTAAGAACAACTTTGAATGACTAAGTTATTTTGACTGTAATAAATACCCAAATTAGCTACAAAGAAAATATGAAGGTGCTATCTGCATCCAGAAAAAGAACTTATAAATAGAAGAATATAAGTATGAAAGCATAGAATGGTTATATACGTGTATGCACACACTTATGTCTAATGGTAATGGTAACAGTTTCATGTACAATGCTCTTTTTCTATTCTATATTATAGAAATGATTGGTTTATTTCTTAAGTTCAGAATAAAATAAATAAAAAGAAAAGAAAAGAAAGATTTATAACACATTCAGAATGAGAGAAGGTTGATGATGCAGAACTATAGTTTAGGTGAGATTAGGACTAAATATAGAGATTTGGGAGGCATATGAATAGAAATGATACTTAAACAGATGAAATCACTAAGGGAGAGTGTATAGAGAAAGAAGAGAAGATATGCCAGGACCAAAGACTCAGGGGTGCCATGCTAAAGGGACAAGAGATGGATGAAGTTTCAGAAAAGGAGACTGAGAAGGAGCTATCAGACAGACAGGAGGAAACTAAAGAGTATCACAGAAGCAAAGTTGTTAGAGAGTACTTACGAAGTCAGCAGTGTCAAAAGCAGCAGAGAATTGAAATAAAGAAAAGACCATTAGATTTAACAGTTGAAATCATTGTTAATCTTAGCCCAAGCTGTTTTGGTAAAGTGGCAAGAATAGAAGCCCTATCGCAAGGGATTGAGCAGCCAGCGGATGGTGAGCAAAGTGGAGTCAACTATAATAGACTACATCAATCTACAATGTACTTCCATGTATCCTTTAACAAATGATGGGAAGTTTAGAGGAGATGCTATTGCACTCAGCTAACATTCCCTGCCAAGTAGCTCCTTCTGACTGCCCCTTCTCCAGCATATTATCTTTTAACCCAATCAATAAAACCCTGCCATTTGGTCATAAGGCTCAGCATGGAGTGAAAGCTTAGATTTGGAAACAGGGATTTCTAGAGGCTACATTCAGACCCTACTTTTTTCTTGTCCTATGACTAACCTGGAATAGAGAGAAAGAGATAAGAAAAGATGAGCACTGTACATATTAACAAAATAAGGGACAATGAAGGTCCCAGAGCATGTTGGAGATGATTTGGGTAAGAATCTGGCCTTAAGATTATATTTTGGTTTCATTATGGTCCAATCCTTAGTCATCTATCTCGAACCAGTTTGATTCATGTTGTTACATCATCAGCTACATTCCTCATCTTGTTAAAGACTTGGATGAAGCATTCATTGTTCCCACTAAAGTTGTTTACAGTATTTAGGGAAATAGCAAACCATAAGGCACATATCTGCAAACAGACTCTTCTAGTTAAGTGTTACTGATAGTTTAAGCATTTGAATTTATGAAAGCAATATTTGGATTAAAATAATTCTCCTCAAATTGGAAGAGTGTCATAGAAGTCATAGAAGAGTGAAAAATTTCCCTAGGGGTAAATTTCACTGAGAATTGATATGAGACAGCCCTTCTAATGATATCCATGATTGTTAGCTGGTATATATATATATATATATATATATATATATATATATATATATATATATATATATATATATATATATGTAACTTAAGTTGAATACATCTGTGTTCAGAGTTCCCCATCTTTAGCCTTAAAGCACCTTGTTCCAAATGATAGGACAGAGACCAAGATCTCCATTGGAGGTGATTGCTATTTTTTTTCTGCCGTCCCATGTAGTACATGCTCCTTACTCAAAGACTATCAAATAAAAACCTTTTGTAGGAGTGGGCAAGGGAACATGCAGGTGATTGATTTTAAAGCCAGTATTGGATAGTCAGATTCAAAGCAGGTCACCCAAAAGCACTAATGACTTCTTTCCTCAGTCCAACCTCTTTTCTTCTCATAGTCCTAACGGAAACTTTTTTTCCCAAAATAAAATGAAATCTCCTTTTTATGTTGCTTCTATTTCATTTTGATTGTAGATCTACAGGATCCCAATGCCAGCTCAAGGCTTTGGAGTGTGTGTGTGTGTGTGTGTGTGTGTGTGTGTGTGTTTTCATTTGAAAACTCTTTCTGGGGGTAGTTAGGTGGCACAGTGAATAGAGCACTGGCCCTGGAGTTAGCAGGACCTGAGTTCAAATATGACCTCAGACATTTAACACTTACTAGCCGTGTGACCTTGGGCAAGCCACTTAACCCCAGTTGCCCTGCCCTCCCCCTCCAAAAAGAAAACTCTTTTCTGCCTTTTCTTTGGAGGTGTCATTCTATTATTCCTTCCCAGGTTTCCTAATGATTTCACTAACAATTAAGAGAGCCAAGTGATTTCATCTACCATCTGTATATTAATGATTTCCAAATCTACTTGGCTACCCTTGGGGTTTTTCACTTTCCAATCAGTTTCACATTTTTCCATGTTCCACAGTTCTTCCAAACGTATTAGTCATGTCCAGCTGCCACGTGGAAAGCTATAACTAAGACTTGTCTTAGATCAGTTTTATTTTAATGGCTCTCTGTTTACTAATTTATAAAGAGGACCCTGCTTGGGAATTTTTGCACCTTAGGCAGACACCTCAAACCATGTCTCAGGTGAATAGTAAAAAAAAAATGCCCTTAGTTGGAGGGGGACAGACATGAGACCATGATGGGAAACAGAAACCATGGGATGTCACAAGGCTAGCGTTTGGAGAAGAGTGCTCACTTTGATTTACAGTAGAGGAAATGGAAAATTTACTAACTTCCTTTGTAAACCAATTCTTGATAATTAGGTGTTTTTTAATCTGCTAAATCCTTTATTTCAGCACACTGAGTTCTTAATAATAAAAAATATTATTATTTTTTAAAAATCTATTTATTTACTTTTAGTTTACAACATTCAGTTCCACAATCTCTTACGTTTCAAATTTTCCCCCCCTACTTCTCCTTGCCTGTCCCCTCCCACAGTGGCATGTAATCAAATATAGGTTCTACAAATACCTTCATGTTGAATGCTAGGCATGTTGTAAAGGATTATAACCAACGGGCTGAACAATGAGAAAGAAGGGATAAAACAAAACAAAACACAAACGAGAGAGATCAAATAGTTTGCTTCAATCTGCAGGCTCTATAGTTCTTTCTCTGGATGTCGATATCCCCTTCCATCATGAGTCTCTTGTAGTTGTCCTCTAACCTCGCATTGCTTAAAGGAGCCCAGTCTATCAGACTTAACTGTCACACATACGATGTGTCTGTAATTGTGTACGAAGTTCTCCTGGTTCTGTTCTCCTCACTCAGCATCAGTTTATATAAGTCTCTCCAAATTATTATGAAGTCCATCTGCTCCTCCTTTCTTATAGCACAGTAGTATTCCATTACATTCACATACACAACTTGTTTAGCCATTCCCCAATTGATGGGCATCCCCTTGATTTCCAATTGTTTGCCACCACAAATAGAGCTGCTATAAATATTTTTGTACATACAGGTCCTTTTCCCCACTTCTGTGATTCCTTTGGAATACAGCCTCAGAAGTGGTATTGCTGGGTCAAAGGGTAAGCACTTTTTTTATAGCCCTTTGGGCATAGTTCCAGATTGCTCTCTAGAATGGTTGTATTAGTTCACAACTCCACCAACAATGCATTAGTGTTCCAATTTTTCCAAATCCTCTCCAGCATTTATCACTTTCCTGCTTTGTCATCTTAGCCAATCTGACCGGTGAGATGTGGTACTTCAGAGTTGTTTTGATTTGCATTTCTCTAATCAACAGTGATTTAGAGCATTTTTTCATATGCTTATAAATATCTTTAATTTTTTCCTCTGAAAACTGTCTGTCCATATCCTTTGACCATTTGATTTGTCTCAATTCTCTGTATATTTTAGAAATGAGGCCTTTATCAGAAACACTGGTTATAAAAATTCTTTCCCAATTTCCCACTTCCCTCCTATTCTTGGTTACATTGACTTTTTTTGAACAAAACTTATAAACTTAATGTAATCAAAATTATCCATTTTACATTTCATAATGCTCTCTAACTCTTGTTTGGTCATAAAATCTTTCCTTCTTCATAAATCTTACAGGTAAACTTCCATATTGCTTACAGTATCAGCATTTATACCTAGATCATGCACCCCCCATTTAGACTTGATTTTGGTATATGGTGTAAGATACTGATCTATACCCAGTTTCTTCCATACTATTTTCCAGTTTTCCCAGCAGCTGTCAAATAGTGAGTTCTTATTCCAGAAGATGGGGTCTTTGGGTTTATCAAAGAGTACATTACTATAGTCATTGACTGCTGTCTCATGTACTTAATCTATTCCACTGATTCACTAGTCTATTTCTCAGCCAGTACCAAGTAGTTTTGATGACTGCCCCTTTATAGTACAGATTGAAAACTGGTATGGCTAGGGCTCCTCCTCTAGCATTTCTTTTTATTAATTCTCTTGATATTCTGGACCTTTTGTTCTTCTAGACGATTTTTGTTACTTTTTTTCTAGCTCTATAAAATAATTTTTGGTAGATTGATTGTTATGGCACTAAATATGTAAATTAATTTAGGTAAAATTGTCATTTTTATTATATTAGCTTGACCCAGCCATGAGCAACTGATGTTTTTCCAGTTATTTAGGTCTGACTTTATTTGTGTGAAAAGTGTTTGGTAATCGTGTTCATATAGGTCCTTGTAATATAATACCAAGCAAAGGCAACTTCCCAGGTTCAAAATACCAGCATAGGTGCTCTCTATTTTATTCAGTGACAAACCAAGAACAGAGAAGATCAAAACATGACATCATTCAAAATACAGCATTTACTAAGTGTGATTAAATAATCTCCAAGTACTACCCCACCCCAGGACCTTCCAATCATTCAATCAATTACAAAGTCTCTGTTCTAAATACTTCTCCACCCCTAGGCTATACCTTCATTTGGTCCACCACAAAGCCCCTCTTCTCAAATGGAGATTAGTTTCCAAACATAAGGTCAAAAGTTCCCCACCCCTGGATCACAATTGAATCTACCCCAGAGTTACATCAAGTTTAAACACAGCACTTAATACCCAAATGGAGGTCTTTTCTTCATCTTGACACGAGGCAAGTTCTCAGCAATCTTAGTCCCTGGGGAGACAAGGCTTAGCAAGGCCATAAGATACATTGCCAGTCCCTTCATGAATTCATTCTCTGTCTGTAGAACAGTCCTAGAACCCCTGAACACATTAGCAAAGCCCTCTCCCAGGATTTCTGTAAACATACAACAAGAAAATCCTTCTTCAGGGCTTCTGAACCAACAGAAAGGCTCCCAGACCCCTGCAACAACAGCACTGTCCTTCACCAGTGGACAGTATT
>NW_027187295.1:8288137-8359104 GCF_028583685.1 Petaurus breviceps papuanus | reverse complement strand
TCTGTCTGCAGGACAGTCTCCAGACCCCTGCAACAACAGCACTGTCCCTCACCAGTGGACAGTATTCACTCTCTGTCTGCAGGACAGTCTCAGGGCTTCTTAGCGAACAGCCAGATTCCAGGACTTCTTCAACAACAGGACTGTCTTTCACCAGTGGACAAATCTGGCAAAACAACATCAAAACAGACAGACAAAGTACCAGCAAAACAGCCATGTCTCCTCAGTCCTTGGCAGCTCAGGGGGCAGGTCTCAAAAGTCCAGGGCAATTCAAAGCGGTCACCAGCAATTCTCTTAGTCTCTCTCTCTCTCCACGAGGTGCTGCTTCCAAAAAGATCTTCCACCTCTCTCTTGTCTCTCCAAATCTACGTCACCAGCTCCTCCCAGTTCAGGACTTTCTTTTCACATCAACAAGTCCATCCCACAGGTGGGATTAACAAAGTCTGGGTTTTAACACAATCAATTTGAAAACCAAGCCAATACAGGGGAATCTTTAATTGCCATTACTATCACAGTCCTGGGTTCATTTTGGCAGGTAGATTCCCAAATATTTTATAATGCCTACAGTAATTTTAAATCGAATTTATCTTTCTATTTTTTGTTGTTGGATTTCTTTATATTTATCATCCAAAATACCTGATTGTCAGAGAATACATAATTAATTAAAATATACTTTAATAATATGTATCAATCAACCAACTAATTAACAAGCATTTATTAAGCACATACTATATCGTAGGCAATTTGATAATTATGAAGCATATAGAGAAAGATAAAAAATTATCTTTGATATTAGGGATATTAATAAGGGAAGGCTTGAGACACATGAGAGAGACCACATAAAAAACCATTTATATATGTATATATATATATATATGTGTGTGTGTGTGTATGTGTATATGTATGTGTGAGTATATATATATATATTATATGTATATACACACACACATACACACACAATATTTATATAACAGTTGGTACTAGCAGTGGTGTGTATGAGGAGTAGAGAGAGACAAGAAAGTCCCTTACACAATCTGGGATTTGAGATGAGTCTCAAAAGAAGCCAGAGAAGCCAAGAGGCACATGTAAGAAAGGAGGAGCATCCTGGGGAATGGGGTGTGGAACAACCTATTAAAGGTAAGGAGTTTGGAGAATTTTTCTGAAAAACAGATGGGAGGCCATTTTTTTCTGCATCATGGAATATATGGAGGGGAAGAAGTATGTGAAGAATGGAAATGTAGAAAGGTGACAAGCTGTTGCTCACTCTTCATTCTCAAAAAGGACCAATGATATCATGAGTGTGATGTCTTGCCTTGCATGTAGATTGGATCTGAGTGAGGCAGAGTTACACAAAGTCAGCAGCCTCATGCTGTCCTCCAGAGTCATCAGAGTCCAATGGCAAAACAAAGTGTCAAGCACAACTGGTGATAGTCCAGGATGCAGTGGGTGTCCTGGGTCATCCCAAATTAAGGTCTTTACCAGGTCCCAGTTTGTCTAAGGTCAAGACGATTTAATGACTAAGGGTTAGGTAAGAATTGAGACAAAAGATGGCTCAATTTACCACCCCAAAGATATCAATCTGTGAGGTGAAGAACATCAGAGTTTCTGGCCAGAACAGAAAACAATTGCTATTCGAACTCATTCTAAGCCATCAATACCTAAACAATGAATCACAGAGGCTTGGGCTAGGCCTATTACTGGCCATTCAATGAAAGCTAGAATGATTTGGGTTGAAAGGTGTAGTCAAGTAGTTCCATTTAAAACCTCATGGGATTTTTAAAAAGTCTTTTTAGAACTATATTGCAAAATTAAAAAATGAGAACTGAGCAGGACAAAGGTAAATTGTCCCTCTTTTTACGAGGAAGAGGAGAAGAAACAAGATGAAGGGAGAGGAGGAGAAAAAGGAGGAGAAGGAGGAGAAGAAGAAACTAAATTTCATTTGAGTTGGCAGATTGGATACCTATAGGGCCCTTATAACTACTCTCAGATAACACGGTAAAGACAGTTAATACAAAATGTTCTCCTAAGAATATGGTTCACTCTTTTCCACAATTATACACACTATCCATGGGAGGAGTAGCCTTAAACTTAGTTGGACCATAACAGTAGTGAAGCACAGGTGTAAGAAATATGTGTGCCAAGATTTAACTCACATCACCTGCTCTCAAAATCCTTCTCTCTCTCTGTGTAGAGACCTCATGCAGAACCCTTGTTGTTATTGTTGAAATAGGAAACCAGGTGGCTCAATGGACGTATTACTGGACTTAGAGTCAGGAAGGCCTGAGTTCATTCAGACACTTAATTGGTGAATGACTCTGGGGAAGTCACAATCTCTCGCAGTCTCACTTTCCTTATCTATAAAACAAAGATAATAATAGCACTACCTCAAGGGTTGTGAGGACCAAATTAGATAACACACATAAAGCTCTTTGTAAATCTTAAAGCACTACATAAATGTTATTGTTATTGGGATTGTCATTTTCTTATCTGCTCTAAAGAACCATTTCATAAAGTCTATGAACTGTTTTGCTGACTCGGCTTAAATGAGGACTCCATATTAACTATTTCACTGTTTGGGAAGGGCCAGAGATGAAGAAAGGGCTTTCTTCTTTCTGTTATGGGGGAGAATAGATGGCAGTTGACAGGGAAGCAGTTTTCAATTGCAGTAATTTGATGACGAATGAAGAAAAGCGTTCTGCTATTCAAATTCCAGGACAAGAGACTAAGTGTTGAAGGCTACTCAATCGCCAGCATCTACATGCTGGAACAATTGTCAGTGGGGCGACTGGATTGGAATAGGTGTTTTAAAGCTTGGGAGATTGATGGAGGGACAAAGCCTGTGCTGGCATACACTTCTGTATGGCTTATCCTCCATTTCTTTCAGCTGTTTACATTTTCTCCTTTCTTTGATCAAAAATTATATCTGCTGTATGATAACTTATTATATTTTAATTTTGATCAGGTAAAGGTAAATGGAGGATGTTAACGAAAAGCTAGGAATACATATAGCTTAAACTGTGCCTGGCATTTAAAACTCTATCCAGGATGTTAGGATTTCATTCTAACCAGAAGTTCACACATATATGTAGAAAAGAATCATATTGTTTTGATTATTAATATTTTTACATAAGCTTCTAAATTGTAGGGCAGCGAGGTGGTGCAGTGGATAGAGCACTGGGTCTAGAAGACCTGAATTCAAATCTGACTTCAGACACTGTATGACTCTGGGCAAGTCACTTAACCCTGTTTGCCTCAGTTTCCGCACCTGTCAAATAAGTTGGAGAAGGAAATGGCAAACCCATCTAAATCAGAGCCAATTCCATCCCTAAGTGAATTGGGTCTTTATTGTAATGAGAGCTAGGTGAAACTTGGAACATAAGCATCTCAGGGTATCTCTCATCTCTGAATGAAGGGTAAGTTTGAGATGTGGGCCCAAATGAAAGTAATGTCTTTTGGGTGAGGACCTACTAGAGGGATGAGAAAGGTGTGTTTTGGAAGAAACCTGTTTGAACCTTTTACCTGATGAGAAGGAGATGCTTGCATAGCCAAACCTTGTCTCACAACAAGGGTTGCTGGTTACACATCCTGTGTTATTTGGGGACAAAGGTTGGAAATTGTATGCTGGTGTTGTGCCTTCCTATTACATGATGATAAGATAATTTTGCTATTAGTCACTCAACACACATTTATTAAAGTCTTACTATGTGCCAGGCACTGCCATATATACTGGGAACAGAAAGAAAGGCAAAAACACAATCCTGCATTGGAGGAGTTCTTATTCTACTAGAAGACGACATCAGCGTAGATAAAAAGTAAAACCAGAGGTAAGGTACAAAAGGCGAAGAACCAGGAAAGTTCTCTTGCACAAGTTGTGATTTGAGCTTAGTTCTGAAGGAAGCTAGGGAAGTTGGGAGAGCATTGCAGGCATGGGAGAGAATCACTGAAAAGATAAGGAGTTGGGAGATGGGGTGCTCTGTGAAAGCAATAGAAGGAAGGATAGTATCATTGAGGGGGGATAGGGTGTAAGTAGACTGGAAAAGGTAGGAAGAAGGCAGGTCGTGTAAGGCTTTTTTTTCTACTATTCCTATCTCAGCCCTTGCTTGCTATGGATGTGGTAACATTATAGAGATTATGTGTGCTCAGGTCTTTTGGAGAAATGAGTAAAAAAGAAAGAAAAACATGATAGCAGATTCAGACTGAGAGAGGAAAGATGAGTGACTATTTTCGCTAAGGTGATCGAAGAAGCGCGGGGAAGTTTGAATACAGGACACTGGTCACATCAGAGCTGTTTGTATTTAGATATGATTAAGATCACCACTCTGGAGGGGCATGACTGGAAGGGTGGTAGTGTTGGCAAAGTGTTATGGATATTTTACATAATTTTTTTCCAAAGGAAAATTCATCAAACAAGTCAATAAATAAGCAGTAGACTTTAATCATCTTCCCTGACTCTTTTTAAGAAAGTTTAATCCTTAAGAAAACTACCATTTTTTTGCAAAGGGAATTTACTTTTATGTGGGTGAGAGTGCTGGCAAAGTGTACTTGGGAAAGAAAAGGATAATGAGACATCTATGTGTGCTCTAGGGGTCATTTTTGGTGTAATAATGAACAAAATTATCTGTGTTTTGGGGGTACTGTATCTCTTGGGATTATGGCTATAGTAATATGGGATTGTGAAAGCTAATATCAAAGATAACTGAGATTATGAGTCTGGATGACTAGGATGATGTGATTGCCAAACAATGAAGTAAATAATTTGGACGTGTTTTCTTTTTTTTTGGGGGGGGTAGTTGTCAACAGAATGTCAGTGTAATTATTCAACAGGCCATTGGGGATATGGGATCAGAGTTTTTGGGAAGAGGTTGGAGAGGGAGTAGAAATAAAATTTAGGAATTAATTGCTTAGAGGTGATGATTAGAGAGTGGACAAAAGGAGAAAGTGGAGAGAGAGAATAGATCTGAAAATGGGAACCTGGAAAATATCCACATTTAAGAGGTGGAAAAAGGATGAGAATACAACCTCAACAATAAAAAATTGTAGTAAGGTAGGTGAAAAACCTTGAGAAAGGTATGTCACAGAAACTAAGGTAGGAAAGGGAAAGAGGAAGGAGTAATCCAGAATGCAAATGCCATAAAGAGGTCATTGGACTTAGCCATAAAAAAGTCATTGTATCGTGCACATTTACTATACTCAACCTTGGATAAAGTTGTTTATGGTGGGAGAGAAAACTAGATTTCAAGAAGCTGAAGAGGGAGTAAAAATGAGGAAATTACAGTACTGAGGGAAAACTACTCCCTTAGATGTCTTACAGCAATATCAGTTTGGATTTTTAGTTTCCTTTCTGTGTTATATAATCTGTCAGGGGCTTAGTTCAATCACTGTCGATGCCAGAGTGACCAACAAATCACTACTTCATGAATAAATCAGTGACAATCAAATTCAAAGCAAATACTTCTATTCTGAGTGTTGAATTTGCCTGCTTCACTTCCTTTTAGTGAATTGGGTAATTATGGAGGCATACTGCCATTTTTAGCTCACTGAGCAGAAGAAGTGGTGAATCATTATTCTGGTGATGTAGATAAGGAGGAAATGTGTTTCTTTGGGAAATAAATACAATCCATGAAGGATGCTTAGTTTAAGGAGTCACTGTTGTGTGAGTTTCATTATAAAAATGAATTGAACTTTGAGTTAGAAAGCACCATCAGCACCAGTGGAGAATCATATATCATAGTTTTCCTGGAGAGAATCTATCTTCATATTATTATAGAGATGACAACATGATTTTGAGGCAATGGTATTGGATGTTGTCAGAAATCCTGACTATACCACTTACACTATGACTTGTGTGAAATTAGTCAAGACGTTTCACCTCAATGAACCCCATTTTCCTCATCTGTAAAAGCAGGAGCTTGCACCTAAATTTTAAAGTTCCTCTCAGCCCTAAATCTGTGACCTTATGACCTGTGAGTTATTCTACATGGATAAACTTGACATGGGCTGAATCACTGCTTCCAGAGATCCACCAGATGCTCCTAGGAAGGGACTGGAAAGAGAGATGTTGGAAATCAGAAGTAGTGTCATATTGTTGTGGAGGTACTGCCTACCTTGGGAGTCCAGCTCCCAAAAGACTGGCAATATAGTCTTTTCATTAAACATCACTTTCAAGAGAGGGTGTTGGAAATATGGAGTACTTAAACAGGCACATTAACCTTCAGTTATTCACAAATGTTTCCTGGTTCTACCGTGTTTCCCCGATAATAAGACACTGTCTTATTAATTTTTCTGGACAGAAAAACACCAGAGGGCTTATTTTCAGGGGAGGGCTTATTTTAATGAACATTGACAGCAATTTTAATAAACAGGTAAATGTGAACAAAAAAATGTACCTTTATTCAATAAGCAAATCACTGGGGAAGAACAGGATGACGCGCTCACTGCTGCAGCTCTGATTGGATGCAGCTCGGAGCGCGGCGTGCGTTTCACCCGGGAAGGGGGGGGGGTAATGTAGCGTGTCGCGCAGGGGATCACCTTCACTACAGTAGCAATCTCAATAGGGCTTATTTTCGGGGGAGGGCTTATTTTCGGGATAGGTCTTATTATCGGGGAAACACGGTAGGATATCCCCCCATCTGATCAGTTCCCAGTACTCTTCTTCGCCATCCCATTATTCCCCACCCCTGGGAAGGCTCTGGAATCTGACATTATACATTTTCCAGGATTCCTGACATAAAAAAAAACACTTAAAAAGACTCTTGCTTGCAGCAGAAACATTTCTACTACATAAAATAATTTATGTTAAGATTCTGATATATCAGGGAAAGACAAGTAAGTAGGGATAGATTCTTCTATGTGGGAGCCTAGTTAAAATAGTTTTATTATGATGATCTCTGCTTTAAATAAATATAGTAGAAAGAGTGCTAGATTTTTAGTAAGAAAATCTGAGTTTGAATCCCAGCTCTGCTACTTTCTAGGTATGTGACCTTGGAAAAATCATTTTACCTCAAAAAGCCTCAGTTTCCTTAGCTGTAAAATGAAGGATTTGGATGAGGGGATGCCTAATCCCTTTACCCTCTAAATCTTGAAACTTACGATGAAGTGTATAGAGTATTATTACTCCTAAGGTATAGGAAATGTATTACGTTCTAAAATTATGGAGGATTCTCCTCTGGGCATTATTCCTTCTCCAATTGTTGCCCCCTCCCCACCCTTGTTAGAGTCCCTGAACCCATTTTTTTTTCAGTTTGATAATTCTAATCTAAAATCTAATCCAAAACTTTCTAGAAAAATTATGGATTCTCCTGAAGTATTCCCATTATGTAGATTTATGATAGTTAAATATATGCAAAGGGACAAAAGAGAGGGAAAAATTTGACCATGAGAAATTTTATTAGGAGATTTTATTATGTGTCTCTGTGAGGAAAAGACCAACAACCACATACAAGCTTACAAAGATGGTTATCCTTCAACATGCTTACTGTGTGAATGGGACCAAAGTAGCCTCACCATCTAGGCTATTTCTTGAAATATACACAATGAAGGGAGAAAGTCCTCAAGAACAATCTTCAACAGGAAACATTGACAAATGTTATAAATCTAGGCTTTTTAGTGCAAGTCAACAATGATCCTGACCTGCAGTTTTTAAAGTGAAAATAGATTAGCACCATTATATTTGCCTTCCCAACTTTAAGTGGTCTTGACCAGCAATGACAAGAAAGGGTAGAAGCACCTTTGAAAAAAGTAGATTCAAATCCATTAATAAAATGAGTAGCTTAAAAAAGGGGGCTGCCACTCAATCCTTGCACTAGCCTGTACTTTGTCCACTACCCATTGGCACAGAACTAGACCAGTTTTATGAAATAAACAAATTGAATTGATAAATCTCTCAAACACATATAGAGTTTTTGTTTGTTCATTTGTTTTTGTTTGTGATGAGACAGCTAATTCATCCCAGTTTCTGTCCAAGATGAGGTAGTTGAAACAGGGAAGTCCTTTCTATCTTTTTCTTTTTACCATCTCAGAAAGGAGGATAAATTGTTCATGCATGGGGTATTCAGTGCCTTGTGATTGGGGCAGCATTCAAAGACTGGAACACAGAATTGTTGTAAGACTGTTGAAGTTTATTATAGCACCACTGAGACATTTTGAAGATGGAATTGGTAAAAAAAAAATAGAGCCAAAAGCATTTGAATTGTATTTGGTGTACTAGCAAAACAAAAATGATCCCTTTCTGTCAAATCATGTTTTTTTTCCAGAAATTTTGGAAATAAATAACTGGAATACAGCTGTTCACCTGTATTGGTTGACAAGATTAGAACAAGAGGAACACAGTTGGAGTGTGGATTTGTTTGCTGGACTTTCAGAGAGAACAAATTCTTTAGTTTACAAAAAGCAAACAGGGCCAATGTCCACACCAAATTCTTGATCAGGACCACCAATATCGAAGGGAGCGATGTCAATGATGGGCAGTCTCACAGCCTTGCGTGTTCGGTATTCAAAGACAGTTTGCCCCCATTCCCCAGTGTGTTTCTGTGGGAAAAAAAAGGAGCGAAAAAGTGCATTAGTGATGTGAAAATGAACAGTATTTCATAAATTGGTTAGATATGGAGAAATAGTCCCCGTGGCATTTCACTAGTTTACTTGGGACCTGCCATATGAGAAACTTTGAGTTTTCCTTGTTGAGGAATACAATTTTTAATAAAAAATGGCATGTTTGAGCCCACTCAGGGTTACCTGATTATAGAGGGAATGGCTTTGAATTCTCCCAGAGATGCAGAACTTACTGTGATGACTGTGAAGGACTTGGTAGAGTTTTTAAAATGTTTTTGCATATTTACATGGGATGTATTTTAGATGTGAATAATAGTTCTCCCTCCATTCATGGATGAGTGGAGGGATAACAGAAAAGGGTAAAGTCATTTTGTGTGCTCAAGCTGCCCTGTAAATTAAGTAGTCTTCTAGGGCAGAATTTTAAATGCTAAAGAAAGGATATTTAAATTGTTCACTTACACTGCAGCCATCTTCCAGAACTGTATATGTGAATTTACTATTTCCTTCAGCTTTGAATTCACCATCATTGGAACCCATCAACCTCAGAGCTTTCTTTACATTCCCACTGGCTTGATCCATGTAAGCAATGCTGTTCTTGCAATGATATGTGATGTTCTGTGAGGCACGACTGGAAAGAAGTCTGAGGAATGCCATTTGAACGTCAAGAACATCTTCAGGAAGCTCGGGATTACCGTAGCTAAACTGTGGTAGGAAAAAAAGAAATAAAATTAGCCAAGAGTTCAAAATTTTAGTTTTATTTCTTAAGATTGAATTGGAATTATATAAATATATTTGTATTTACTATCAGGCCACTCATGGTGAAAGAAATATTACTTGTAGAGAGTAGCTCTCTCTCTCGTATCTATTTATGGGAGTGCAGTGATAGGATTCATGGTGTAGGACTAGTCTTGGAATCAAGAAAATTTAAATCATGTCCAAATCTCTTAGTGCCAAAAGAGTACACTCTAAACATATGAAGTACAGAGGACACGCTGGTAAGAAGAGTGGAGGAAATCTCCACACCAAAATAATTCATATAAACATAGCAATTAGCAATTGAATTTGTATTTTATTTTAGTATTATATATATTGTCAAAGTATATATATATATATATATATAGAGAGAGAGAGAGAGAGAGAGAGATCAGAAAAGTTTAATAAATATATTTATTTCATAAGAATGAATGATTCAGTTAATGTAATTCTTAAAATTTCTTTTACCCTGATAAATATGTAGCTAAATAAAACTCTTCAGTACTATTTCATCATTTAGAAAACTCATTTCATTAACTTAAGAGAAAACATGGTATAGAGGATAGAGGGCTAATCTCTCATGACCTACATTTAAGCCTGACCTGAGGCTGTGTGGTCCTTGGCAAGTATCATCCCAGATGACACTGTAAATCCTATAATTTGCACTGATAAAGGGAGTGTACTCAATGAGAACTCTCTACATTAAGAAAGCACAGGTTCAGACACTACCCCTTCCCTCTTCCCTAGGGGCACAGTGCCAGGAATGGAATTCAGAAGACTTGAATTCAAATCCAGCCTCAGACTCTTACTAGCTGCATGACCCTGGGCAAATCACTCAACCAGTGCTTGCCTCAGTTTTTGCACCTGTAAAATGGTGTAAAATAATAGCACCTATCTTCCAGTGTTGTTGGATCAAATAAGAGAATAATTGTAAAGCACTTAGCACAGTGCCTGGTAAATAGTAAGTGTGATATAAATTTTAATTTTTACCATTATTAAAATTGGTAAATAACTTTTCTTTGTACATACTTAATAAATATTTGTCAAATTGGAGAAATGGGAAGTAGAGAGGGTTAGTAGGGGATCAGATAAATGTGGTAATTGGGAGGCTAATAATACCATCTCCTTCCTTACCTGGAAACCACCATTCATGGACTCTCCAAACCAAATGTGTTTCTTTTCACCCTTGGAATCTGTCCACCAGTTCTTCCGTGGAACATTCATAGGGCTGGCATTTATACATGTTTCACCATTTTCCATATTACAGTACACTTGGATGGCATCCATCTTGCAACCTTGGTTAGGATCAACCCAGTACAGTCCTGAACAATACACAACATAGAACAATGGTTAAGAAGCTCATTTGGAAAATTCATTATTTCATCTAGGATGAAAGTTTTTTTTCTTTTAAATATGGCAATCCATTCTTAAGGTTAACCACATAAGAAAGGACCTTGAGCTTCATATGAGAGTATCTGACTGTATATTCAATGTATTGGTATTTTATAGTATAGGATCTGAAAGAAAACTTAGTTTTCTATTAAGTACAAAGCTAGAATAGTGTTTCCTGTCAATATAAGTATTATGAAAGGCCAAATGTTCACCTGTCAAGGATACCATAGAGTGGACTCCTGCATTAGATAGGGAGATGAACTGTAGTTCAAGTTCTGAAGTGCTTTTTAACACTAAATTGTTAGGAGTCTATAAGGAAAGTGTAGGGTCCATAGAAAACAACATCCTGATAACTTGGCATTGTTTTAATACTATTTATACTTTCTGTTATCTAATTTTGATAAGACCAAGGTGATTAGAATAGGTATTTTTCATAGCTATCTTAATTCTTTGATAATTACTCACAATTTAATGTTTCCCTTCCATAAAGTAATTTGGAAGAGCATTATTTTAAGTCAGTTCAAGTTCATTTCTACTAAATTCCTCTAAGTGCTACTTTTGTAGTATCTTTTTTTTCATTTTTTGATTTCTTAGAAAAAAATTATCCATGTTTTAGAGGGGTGAAGCATGCCATTTCTCATGTCTGCTAAATTTACACTTGCAATGAAAGCAATTTCCATTCCAATACACATACCACTCTTGAGTTCAGGATGGCAGAATTTCAGGTCACGGCAATTACGTGCAGGATTTTTTCGTGATCCATCAGGACTAATGATGCTTTCTATCTGTCCATTCATTGATTTGAGTGAAGACAAAATCTCTTCAGTGTTGACTGAGGGCTCATCTCCATAATATGGGGCAGCTTTTTCTTGTGAAGGTCCAAAGGAAGCAGCAGCACCACCACCACAGCAGGGACCAGGGTTACCAGGTGGGCCAGGAGGACCTGGGTTTCCAGGATGACCAGGAGCACCCTAAGAAATGGGGAAAGTATGGACAATGATTAAATATTAATTGTTTTCTTGGAAAAGCTGTATGGAAAAAGTTCATAAGATTCCCTGGAGAATATAGCTTAAAAATGGGGAGGCATGGTAGAGGAAAGGAAACTGGTTTCAAATTTGAACCCAAAGAATTGGGTTAAAATCCTGGCTCTACTACTTAGATACTACACTGTTACTTTTGGCAAGAAATTTAACTACTCTGAGGCTCAGTTTCCTCATATATAAAAAGAAAGAATGAGACTAGATGGTTTCTGAGGTGTCTTCCAGGTCTAAATCCAATGATTCTAATAGGATAATTATTTAGTAACGTTTTTTTAGCTTAGTTGCTTTAAATATGATTATCATTAAGTGGATAAATATTTCTGATGACTGTATTTCAAATGTAAAATTATTTCATGGTACAAAAATGGAATGCTTTCACTTCATCCTTTTATATTGCTTTGTTACACATATACATATTCCTTTGTGTTACATACACACATATGTATATCTATAGAATTAAATAAGATAAAGTGTATAAAACACTTACAAATCTTAAAGTATCTTATTATTGGGCATTATAGACAACTTAATTTCCTTTAATAAAGGGTCAATAGTATGCTTGTTATTTTGACAAAATAGCTGGATGGCTTTTAAAAAATATTCAATCATTTGTTTTAGTACTAGTGAGGAAAGTCAATATGTATTTCTTTAGGTCATGGTGGTGTCTAAAATCTCAATCTTATAATCCAAGCTGTAAAGGAGTATTTTCTTTTCTGATTTAAACCTGTATTATTTGGGTATCCTAAAAATACAGATTCAACTTCCTATTTCTGATAATGGGTGAAAGGAAAAAAAATAACAGTTTAAATGTGCATGTAAATAATTGTCTCCTTACATCTGACCCTCTTTCTCCTCGGTTTCCTCTGGGGCCTGGAGGACCAATGGGACCTGCATGTCCACTAGCTCCATCTTTGCCAGGGGGTCCATGGGGTCCAACAGGTCCCTAAACAAGATACAAAAGAAACAATTATCAAAACCACAGAAATACATACAGTAGATACAAAGATGGAAAAAGACAAAATTAACACAAGAAACCTATTTTCAAATGTATTTATATTATCTCACTGCAATCTCACTGAGTAAGTTTTTTCATTTTCCAATAGCCTAATAAAATTTCCAGCATGTAGTCATCTCTCAATATTACTTACTCGGGGGCCTGCAGGTCCCGGACTGCCAATGGCACCTTGGTGACCAGGTGCACCCTGAAAAGGTAGGATAGTTTGAACATTAGTTAAGAGATTCTTAAAAGTTCCAAAAGTTATGATTGATCATATAAGATTCAGTGTCATGGTCATGACAACTTAAAGTGATCCATTATGCTTCATCTTTTATTTTCTCTATTTACTCAAGCTAACTCTAAGATAGAATATCTCTAACATCTACCTGGAGAAACTAAGAATTTAGTCATCTTCACTGAAAAGTGCATACTTTCTTCTTATCTATAATATTCTTAACTTTTAAAAAGAAAAATGCAAGCCCCAAGAGTTATTTCCTAATCTAGAGTTTTCTTTATTAATCCTGAAATATGTATATTTGCATATTTTCTAATTAATATCGTGGTCAAGGTCAACAAAGTCAACAAATATTTATTTTGCATTTATTACAGCCCAGGGACTGGGGACACAAAAGTAAGAGATGTTTTTACATAACAAAAACATTTAATTTAAAAACTACTTTCTTACATAAATCTTGTGAATTGAGTTACCTCTAACCCTCTAATTAAGTGAGGAGGTTAAACCAATTATATGAAAAATGATACAAAATATGAATTTCCTCCCCTCTGACTCCTGTACTAGAGTCTCACATACTTAAATGAATGGTTATACTATTTAAAATAGATGTAGCTGCATCTCATTGGATGCAATACAACAAAAAGAAGAATTATTCAGGTATTTTTCCTTTTCTGTTCAGTAACAACTTGTTCATGTGATGAGTTGTGATGCTAAATGGAGAATAAATCACATGGTACTTTTTAAATTAGGTGAATAAATAAAGAGACTTTTAATTCCATGGGAGTACAGAATGAAATACGTTGTAAGACTAGGATAAGACCAACTACTAAGCTTAATATGAAAATTTATTACAAAAGATTAGTACCCAAAGTGGCCTTGTTTTAACTAACAAAGAGATCTTTTAAAAAGTTTAAATACTTACTGAGGAACCTGGTGGGCCAGGTGTCCCGGGGAAACCACGATGTCCTTTGATGCCATTATTACCTCGTTCTCCAGGTTCACCTTTGTCACCACGTGGGCCTTGAGCACCCTGTAGAAATACATAGGGAAATAATTATAGACTTGCATTTGCAATAATTAATAATTTTCTGTATTAAAATAGGCTCTGTTATCTGATATTCTATTACCCAGAGCATGATCAAATAACACTTTTGTACAGTGATAGAATAACAAAAATTGAAGTTTAAATGATAACTTTGAGGTGCTCTGAGATCCAGTTACCTTCTGAATCATCAAAGAAAAATTTAATTATATTCTGCATCATTCTCAACATGAATATATTTTTATTCATTTTTCCAATTTGTTATATTTCCATTGGAACATTTTAATGACCATTTGAAAAAATGAATATCAACTATGTGTAAGGCACACTTTAGAAGATAGACTTCTTGAGGATAGGAAGTTTTCTTCACTTAGGATTTAATATCCTTGGGATCTAATACATATTACACCGTTCATAAGTGCCTGTGTAATTGCAGTCAATTGAAGGCATTGAATCCGTCATTATATGTATTGTTTTTCTAATTTATTTCACATTGGAAATCCTTTTGTGGATTGTATGGTAACTGTCATCTAATAATTTTCAATTCCCTGACCATGTCAGATATTTGAGTTTTCTGTGGCTTCCAGATGTAAAAAGGCGTCACTTACAGGAGCACCTCGCGCACCAGCAGGACCCGGAGGGCCGCTAGGACCAGCAGGACCCTAAATGGAACAGAGAAGATGTTAGTTCACATCATTATTTTTTAAATGCTGAGATGGAAAACTCTTATTTTATTGCTTTCATATTGTTCAAAGAAACTGCACCAGGTAAGAATAGCTGTAGTGACTTTTCTGCTTCAGCCTGGGCTCAATGTTGGTAATAAAAGTTCCACTGTGAATTGCTGAATAATATAAACATGTCCTGGTCAGTGAGTCATGAAGACCTTAAGTCCTGCCTTTGACTTATACTAGCTGCAGGACCATCAGTCCCCTCAATGTGAGAGGTTACTAATAGTAGCATTCCTGATAGGTATCCCTGGCTGGATCTTCCACACCAAGAAATCACCTAACCACACAAAATCATAGTTCTAGACCAAAAAGAAAAATGCTAATAGGATGGCTTTTAACTTCAACATACTTCTTTCAAAGTTTCAAACATCTATTTGAAATAATTATTTATTATTTAGTTTACAGAGTTCTGGACAGAGTCAGGAAGATCTAGAATCAAGTCTTTACTCTGACACTAGTTGTGTGACCATGAGAAAGTCACTTAAACTCTTTGAATCTGTTTCCTCATCTATAAAATGAGGATAATAATACCCATAGGAACCACTTCACCTTAGAGTATGTATTAAGCTAGACTTGCATAAAAAAGGCTTTATTAATCCAGCTTTTAATTTGCTAAAAACACATCTTTCTATTCTTTGGTATAAATATTATGTGATTTTGTATTTTAATAATGATTCCTTATAGGTTTCTTTTAGAAATTTCTGACTTGAAGTGATCATTTTCTACTGTAAAAGTGAGATTTTCCTTTTTTTCTTTTAAAGTAATTGGGGTTAAGTAACTTGCTCAAGGTTACACGGCCAGTTATTTCTGGGTGTGGGGCTGAGTGTCTGAGCCCGGGATTCGATCTCCAGGTCATCCCGACACTGGAGCCGGTGCTCTTACTCTCTGTGCTACCTGGCCGCCCCGTGAGATTTTATTTTTAAAAAAGAAATATCCTTACCTACTTGCTGAATAAGTGAAGAAATTCCAGAACATCTAAGATGCTTCAATCTATCTATCTATCTATCTATCTATCTATCTATCTATCTATCTATCTATCTATCTATCTGTCTGTCTGTCTGTCTGTCTGTCTGTCTGTCTGTCTGTCTGTCTATCTATCTAGATACACAGAGAGAGAGAGTCACACAAACAAAATACAAAATAGAGTCGATCCTATTTGAACTTACAGATTCTCCTCTATCTCCACTTTTTCCAGATGGGCCAGTAGGGCCAGGAGGGCCAGGATGTCCAGGAGAGCCAGGAGATCCAGGAGGACCCCCTTCACCACGATCACCCTATAAACAAATTCACAAAGTCCAGATTAAATGCAATGTAGCCTGTATTGAATTAACCTTCCAACCACCCATCTAACCCTTCAGGATTCAAACATGTATTTGTTGAACATCTACCATATACCAGACATTCTACTAGGCATTGGGGATGCAAGTACAAAGAATGAAACAATCTCTACTCGTAATGAGTATTCATTCTAAGGGGGGAATGCGAAGTACATATATAAATATGTACACTATAAATATAAAGTGAATGAATATAAATATATACCAACTAGTTAAATGCAAGATAGTTTGGGAGAGAGGGCATTCTCAGTTGGGGAAATCAGGACAAGATTCATTTAGAAGATTTTGCTTGAGTTGTGTTTTGAGATGAGAGGGACTCTGTGAGGCAGAGGTCAAGAGAGAATACATTTCAGGCACAGAAACTATGTTCCCTGTATTCTGTCTTGGAAAGCTAAACACAGGAGTTTATATTTTATTTCAGAGGCAATAGGAAGCCACTGGGATTGCTTGAATAGCAGAGTGGCATGGTAAGATTTACACTTAATGTAAATTATTTTGTCAAGATCATATAGGGTGGATTGGAGTAGTGAGAGACTTGGAGGAAAGAGAACAGTTGCAATAATCTAGTCAAGAAGTGGTGAGATCCTAAATTAAGGTGATAGCTATAGGAATGGAGAAAAGAGATTGGGTGAAAGAGATGATATAAAGGTAGAAAAGGGCAAGATTTGACAAATGATTTATATGTGGAGTAAAGGAAGTGGAGGATTTGAGGATAATACTGGATGTATGAACCCAAGAAAGTATAAGAGTGGTGCTGTTGACAGAAATGAAGAAGTCTGGGAGTCAGGAGGGTTTGAAGGAAAATAATAAGTTCAGTTTTTGACTGTTGACAGTTAAGTTTGAGATATCCTCAGGATATCCATTTTGAAATGTCAAATAGGAAATTGGTGATGTGGCACTAAAGTTCAAGGGAGAGACTGGATGTATGGATCTAGTTGTTATATATAAACTCATGGAAGCCAGAGAGGCTACTGAAAGAGTATAAAGTGAGAAGAGAGTCCAGGATACAGCCTTGAGAACACCTTCACATAGGAATCATCATGTGGAGGGTAAGTCATTCAGGAGATTGAGAATGAGAGGAAAGAGAAGTGGAATTTTCACCTAGAGGGATCACTTTTCCAAAAATACAGAGAATATAGAGATTACAGGAAGAGAGAGCATTCAACAGTGTCCATTGGAGCAAACTGGAGAATAATTAGAAGTGGGGAAAAGATCATCAGATTTGGAAATTAAGAGATCATTGGTAAATTTAGACAGGTGTTTCAATTGATCAATGAAATCAAAAGTCAGATTGCAAAGGATTGAAGAGAAAATTATAGTGAAGGAAGTGAAAGAAGGTAATATTGGCAGCATTTTCAAGGAATTTGGCTAAGTAGAAGATATGTATATATATATATATTTTTTTTTGCAAGATTCATAAATTTGTTTTACTCTCTTCATTGATTAAAAATATCACAGCATTTCAAATGTTATTCAAACACTAATAGTAGCAAAGGATGATAGCTTGAGGGTATGGTAGGTCCTAGTGAAGATTTTTTTATAATGGGGAAATTTGGACATGTTTGTATGCAGTAGGGAAGGAATCAATTAAGAGAGAGAGAATCTGAGGATTAGAGACAGAAAATAGAATGATTCAGGATGAGAAGATGAGAAGGGATGGGATCAAATACAGACATAGAAGTTGTGGTCGTAACAAGAAGGGTCATCTCTTTCTCAGAGACTGGGGAAAAGGAGAAGCAGTCCTTTTGAGGATACCAGAGACCCTTCAAATTGTACCTTGCCACCAGGAGCACCATCACGACCTGGCTGCCCATCTGATCCAGGATTTCCCTAATGAAGAAAGATCAGGAGAATTAAAACTACTTGAACCCATAAGCATATTAATAAAGTCACTACTACAGTTTAAGAGATGAAATCAAACAAGCAGGCATTTTCAGCCCCTTCCCTCTCTCCTGAGAGTTGTAGTACCCCTATGCCCTTCTAACATGTATTATTATTCGTCGAATTTTCCCCTTTTATATGAATAATCATAACTATAGATCATGAATCCCAAATCAAATTGTACCACAGAATATTGTTTTCATTAAAAAAGAGTGAAAGGAAAGAGAGAGGCAAGGAAGAAAGAAAGAGAAAGAAATAAAGAAAAAGAGAGGACAATATAGTCATATGGCTTGATCTAGATTAATGAAAATCTCAACTGAGGTAAGGCCAAATTGACTGCTGTTGAAATTCAGGTTTATTAAGGTTAATTTGATTGTGCCATGGAAACTCTGCTAAAGGACTGACTTACATCTCTTCCAGGTTCTCCAGGCATCCCACTTAAACCAGGCAGACCTTGTGGACCCTGAGGACCACGTTCTCCATTTTGACCACTGGGTCCTGGTTTGCCATCTTCACCCTACATGGAGAGAAAGAACAAACTAATTTTTATCCCATCCTTAATTTGGTCAAAAATGAGGCACTAGGAAGTAACCTGACACCCAGAGGCAGGTCCTGTCATTTCTTTTTACTCGTTCTTCCTCTCTCTTCTCAGTTGAACTGTGATTCTAGAACTAGGACAACAGTTTACAGGCCAGATGTGGCATATCCAAATGCAGGGTACATTCTGCCAGAGATATTTTTTGCAAAAAGAAAAAAAACTAATTTCTGACATAAATGTGCTAGGAGCCAAGAGGACCTATGTAATCCTGCTGCTTTTGTGTAAATGACAGCCTCCAGATGTTACCAGGTAAACAGGTCTTGACCACTTAATAATTGGCACTTTATAAAGATTCATGAGACCCCCACATATATGGATTTCTTAGATAAACCTCTTCTTGGCCTATTATTTTACTGGAAGAAAAGCTCTAGGAGTGAGTCAGTTTCCCTCTTCCCATACCCCTACCTGACAAATTGAATTCAATTTGTCAAATTGAGAAAATAAACTTAGTCATGTTAAAAATGAAGGGATATCCTGAAGCGAAATACTTTGCTTATTAAAAATAAATCTACTTTTTAAAAGTGATTGCTAAAATATGCTGAAGGTACCAAGAAACAATTACACAATCCATGGATCTCCACTCACTTTGGGTCCTTGCGGGCCAGGTCCCCCACGACCTCCTGGCATGCCTGGTGGTCCTGCGAGACCTCGTGCCCCCGCGATACCTGTAATACCTGATGGACCTGGACTTCCCTGTTGAGAAATAACAAAAATATGTTATTTAAGTGTTACAATTACTCAATTCACACTTCCTTTATTTAGGCAACCCTGGTCCTTAGTTCCAAAGAAAGACCAAGAAGACTCAGCACCATATAAGTATCTGGGAAGAAAATGAAGTAGCCTAGAGTTCTAAAGTTCTAAAAGCCAAAAAAATTTTTACAGATTGAGTTTTGTTAATCTGAAGATTTGAGGTCACAACTCCTGACTTACTATGTAAAACTATGATGTATAAATAATAAGTTCTAAGTAATGTAGTAGAAGGATGAAATTTCAAAATATATAACTGAGGGGAAAATGTAAGAAGCTGAAATTATTATTAAAACTATAATAGAGTTGAAAGAGAAGAAGAACATGCAAAGATTAAATTAAGGATTTTAAAAATTTTGCATATGTGATTCCAAGGTCTCATATAATAACTGAGGATGACTCCAGAGGAGAAAGTGAGGCTGGTGACTTTGCACAGCCCTCCCTCACTTAAATCTAATTCATTTACAAATCATGGCATCACCTTCCTGATGTCACAGTCCTCTTAGAGAACAAGGACACATAACAATGACAACAACCACAACAATAACATCATCATCATCATCATCATCATCATCATCATCATCATCATGATGTAAGTAATAATATTCAGTTACTGACCGGTGTTCCTGGTGGGCCAGAGGGTCCTTTTTCACCTGGTGGTCCAGCATCACCTTTTGGACCGGGACTTCCTGGATTACCAGGAGAACCACTATTACCAGCAGGTCCAGGGGGTCCATCCTTGCCTGGTGCACCATTGCTGCCAGGAGGACCTGGGTTACCCTTTGGAGAAAAGTTAAAAATAGAGACTTATAATCAAGTATTACCCAACAAAGATGTGGCCTGTTGCCTTTCTTTCCCTGATAAAGTAAAAGAAAAAAAAATAGACCACGGTAGTAAAAAAAATAAGCTATTGTTGTGCTTCCTTGATTGTGAGGAAGCTCTGTTGAGGTTCCTAGATCAGTATTGGCGTTAATCCTAGCAGAATAAGTGTCATGGACACACCCCAATGTAACTTACATTATTTCCGGGAGGACCAGGAAGACCGCGAGCACCAGGAAAACCCGCAGTACCCTATGAAATTATAAACATCTTGATTACTCTTAAAATTCTGCTACTAGTAAGCAAAAAAAGAGAACCAAACAGAAAACAAAACCCAAACTGTCCAGAGCGTATGGCACAGGTAACTAGGATTTTGATAATGGGCCCTTACTTCCTGGGCAAAAGAATCTTTCAAAATATCTTTGGGTCACTCTGAGTCACTTAAAAATGTAATTAATTCTATGAAACATTTTTTGTCATTTTATAATGCATATGTTAACCATGTTTGGGGAGATAATTTTTAATTCTTCACCTGTATCTTTCAAGGATTAATGGTTTCTGTTTGGGAATAATCAGATGATTTTGTGTAGGGGTAGGATTCATAAAGTAGCTAATTGAAGTACTCATAATACAGTCCATCATTCCCCCCCCCCCCAAATCTTGTGGAGCAAGTAGGGACCAATTTCAATTACTCCTATCTTAAAGATAAAAAATCTGAGAAATCAAGTGCTTTGCCATCATATGAATGGCAGAAGTGGAGGAAGAACATTGATATTCTAACTGTTCTGATATCATTACTAATAGCTATAAGACAACCGTGTCTAACTAAAGAAGCCATGCAGCCCTATATATGTTTGCTTCTGTGCTAATCAGCACTAATAAATGAATTGTAATAGAAGTTACATAGAACAGAAATAGAATAAAAGAGAAAAATACTTACAGGACCACCAGGATTGCCACGATCACCTTTGACTCCCTGCGGACCTGGTGGACCCTACAAGGCATGAAAAACATCATTAAGCCTTGCCTTTAAGTATAGTATGAAAAAGTGATGTTTGAGAAACATTAAAAAATATGCCATTTCATAGTAAAAATTGTACATGTCTATTGACATGCACTCTTCAGTTTAGAAGACTGTGGAAAGGAAGGAGGGATACTTACAGCTGGACCAGGGCCTCCTTGGGGCCCTGCCAGGCCTGGAGGACCTCCTTCACCTTTCTCTCCTGGAGCACCTCTCTCTCCTTTAGCACCAGGTTCACCATTTTGTCCCTACATTCAAAAACAGTAAACCATAAATTCACATGTCAAAATATACATATGGATTAAATTATTCTAATTCCCCAAACATACATATACTAAGTGAAGTAGGAAGGAAAATCTTTTTCCTGGATTTTGTCAGGATGAAAAACAAAGAAAACCCTACTTTTCCATGATAGGAGACAACAAAGTAAGAACAAACCAGACCACTAATTTTATAGGATAAAACAATCCCTCCATAGAATAGTGGGAATGAAACAATAGTTGCATGATTTAAAAAAAAATGATATGCATTACTCTATTCATTATAAAAAGGTATGGTATAGGGTATGTTTTAAAAATATAACTTTTTGTTTTATATTTTAAAACCTTTAGAGAGACATACAGCATCATGTTTTTGGAGGGTTTCACCTATATTTTCTGAGGCTATTCTCACAATTACTTTGTGAGGTGGGGCAGTTATTAATACTATCATCCCTATTTCATAGATGAAGTTATTGAACCATAGACAATTTAATACAATGAAATAAACTAGCTATTGGCAATTGGTATTAAAATTATTTAATGTTAGAGTTTAAGTACCTTAGAGATCATTCAGTCTAACTACTTCATTTTACAGATGAAGCAATGGAGAAGATTTAAATAACTCTCAACTACCCACAGCTAGTGAGTAGAACCCTTCCCCTAGCTACTTTTCCCGAACCGATATTTCTCAGAAAATAAGCTGTTAGGTCTGTGGAAGAGAGTTAGCTATATAAATTTACACTTACAGGAGCACCAGGGAAGCCAGCAGGCCCGGGAGGGCCATGTTCACCTCTTTCACCCTAAAATACAAAATATAATTATTTGACACAACAAAAATATTCCATTCATAGAAGGTCAGATTTTATTCTTAAGATCTTTTTATTTCTTCAGACAGAAATTGTGGTATAGAACATGCAATAACTTTATTTTATAGGAAAAATTCCATCTTTGACACTCAGGTGAGAATTTCTTCAACTTGATAAACATTTTGGGTAGAATTAACTTTCTTATTTCTTTTCATTTATCATCACATTTCATTAATTAACACTAATTCTGATTTTTGGCATTTTCAAGTTTTATATCTTTTTATTGACACAACTTCCAATAACTTGTTTTTAAATATATAATCGAATGTTTTATAGCTGGACTAATTAAGAATACTGATTATAGAATCAAATGATTTAGAACTAGAGGGACCTTGGAGAGGTCACCTAGTTCTTGTAAACAAAGAAGCAGACTATGCTAACTGGGTTTGAAGAAGTCCTCATCTGGAGAATTTATATTGCTATTTGCAACCTATGGCATATAGCAAATGATATCGTCTCCATCTTTTTTCATCCAAATTGTTTGCTTCCTAAAATTTCATTTAAGACCATTTCCTTATCTAGAGAAAAATATTTACCTAGTCATGAAAGGGGGGAAAATTCTAAGTCTATTTCATATTTCCCAAGCATTTTGATAAAAAGAGGTCTGGCTGTAGATATTGCAAGGAAAAAAGGACCATTACTATATCTGAAAATAATTCAAAGTGAATGCTTCTGTATCTGACATCTTGGGAAATGGTACATATTCAGTTATTCTACAGAAATAGAGAATTAGACTTGGGTTGAACATTTTTTAGTGTGTTGTCCACTCCTTTTTCGCTGTTGCTTTTATTTTCTTTGTTGATTTCCTTTTGACTTAAGTTTCTGAATTATAAACACTGGTAAAAACATCGAGTATATCAATAAATATTTAATAGAACTTACAGGACCACCCCGAGGACCAGCTAGACCTGGAGCCCCAGCTGGACCGCTTTCACCCTGGAAACAAAAGAACACCATAGTTATCCATGACTTCAATATAAAATATTAGAATTTGCTTTCCATTTCTAAACTGTTACCTTATCTCCAGGCTGACCAGCTGGACCAGGTGGCCCAATAGGACCTGCCGGACCCTAAAGAAAACAGGAAAAATATTTCAATATTGAACTTAATTAAAAGGAGGCAAAAAGTTCCATGAGGGCAAGGACAATGACTAACATAAATTTCATGTTTATTTGGGCATTGCATAGTGCTTATTATTTGTCTATTTAATTTCATTGAACAAATAAGGGGTATGAAAAAATCTAATTGTAAACACAGAAAATATTACATGCTGTCATTATTGAATGATCACTGTAAATGTGTTCTGTGCAACTGCTCAATTTTTTTTCTTTTTTTTGAAAGAAATTTAAAGAAAAACACAGCACAGCTGATCATGGGCTATTCCACATAGTAAACAAATTTACATTTGTTATAAATTTACAGAGTATACTCATTATAAAATTTTAGAATCTGAAAAATTTTAGAATTTAACATTTTCAATTTGAAAGGCATTATTTTAGTCTGTTAGAAATATTCATAACTCAATACTTAGGTTTTTGCACATTAAACAACTTCTATATTATAACTTAATTCCTAGGATTATTACCAAAAATTCTGCAAAAGCTAAAGAAGCTATTAGAAAATAATCAAACTCAAAATTTTAAAGATGAAACTTTCCCTGTAATCTCCGGGTTTTGATGGTCGTTTTCTTTAAATGAGCAAGATTTGTATCTTAAATTTCAATATGTACTAAAAGAAATCATTGCATTTACATTTTAACTTGACCATTTTTGGGTCACATCCTGTACATGAAAGAGTACATAGGGGCAGCCAATATAGCCTGTATGTCAAGACAGTAATTAATTTGGTTTTCTTAACCATTATTTAGATTTATAAAGGTGGAGTGAGGAGGTATCCCTTAACTAAGTTGCTTAACATTTAGACATTTTGATATTTGGAATAATAAAGGAAATTATCATGTACGTTATTCAGTAGTCCATATTGATAAAATCTATTTCACTTCCATTGTACCTGTATCAAATACTTAATACTCACTCTTGAGCCATCTTTCCCAGGGGGTCCATCACCACCTTTGCCACCTGGTTCACCCTGTCAAACATAAGCTCCAAAGAATTATTACATATAAATTTAAAATTATAATAATCCAAATATAATAGTAAATTGATACATTTTTAACATTTCTTAATTTGTTGGCCACTTGCTTTTTGTTCCTAATTTTTTTTCCTCTGCTGATTTTCCAAGATGTTTTCTGCTACTGTATTTGGTTAAGCATGTAAGTATAATTCAAATTTAACAAGGTGCACACACATAAACATATATATGTTCACAAATACGTGCATGTATATATGTATATGTACATGTATGAATATATTATATATAATACATATGTGTGTTGCTTTCCTTTTACCCAAGAAACTCCTTTCAATAAACAAGTAAAAGAAAAGAAGCAGATACCTTCTCCCCCTTTGGACCTGGAAGTCCAGCACCTCCTCTTTCTCCAGGCATACCCTGTAGACCAGGTGGACCTGAGTTGCCAGGAGGACCAGCTGGACCAGCAGGACCCTAATGACAGAATCAGAAATCAATTAGAGTGTAACACATTTATTGAAAATATTGTTATGAGACTATGACAGTTGCATTCTTACTTTTCCACCTTCAGGACCAGTGGGACCAGGTCCACCTCTTGCTCCTGGGGCTCCTGGGGTTCCTGGAGCACCACGTTCACCAGGTGGACCAGCATCACCCTATAACAAGATTATTGTGTCATTTTAAAGCTGAAACTTATTTAATAATAATAAATGCCTAGAGGACTTTAAAAATGTAACACTTAAGATGTATTGCTTTAAAGAGTCACATTGCATTAAAATAGTATGTGTTTCTATCTTTTACAACCTTTTTTGTTTTTTGCCTTTTGGAGGGCAATTGGGTTTAAGTAACTTGCCCAAGGTTACATGGCTAGTTTTTTTGTGTGGGTGTTAAGTGTCTGAGGCTGGAACCGAACTCCAGGACCAGCGCTTTACACACTGCACCACCTAGCCGCCCCTATCTTTTACAATCTTAATGACCAAGACCAATTCGGTTTACTATACAGCTAATTTGGTTAACTGTGTAGAAATTGGACATAGTAGACAGTCCAAACATTTAAAATAAGGGATAAAACCTAAGCATCTGATTCCATGATGTGGGACCTAACATATTTAATAGAATTTTTTTGTGGGAGGAGGGGACCTGGAAATTTATTTTCCTGCTAAACAAACTTAACATGGTAGAACTATATTTATATTTGTTTAAAAGAATGAACATTAAGGAAATTATTTGTCTTGTTGACACTACTGCTTTCTAGATAATTAGCAAATTTCTATTCATGTTCCTGAAAACAAATTTTCACTACTCAATTCAATTTAACTTATCTTTAATAAGTTAATATATTTACCTTGCCTCCTGGGGTTCCAGGGGCACCAGCTTCACCTTTTGGACCCTAGTTAAAAAGAAAACAGCATTCATCTCTATATTCAAGAACAGGTTAATCAATATAGCTCATTAATAATGTAAATACTGAGGGATTTAATAAACATTTGCCTTATAGATTATGTGAAATCAGACTTTAGATTTGTATAATTTCTGGTCCATGGGATACCAGAATTCATATTTCAGTGAGCTATGGTATAAAGGTCTTTTGCTGTATAAAGGTATGTAAAATATATACTGTAGATGTGATGAGTAGTAATGTTACATTTTACTAAAATCTGACTTCAGGAATTTAGTTTTTCTTCATTTCTCTATATCCTCTCTTCAGTCAAATTCTTAATTACTTCCATATAGAAATGGTTTCCATTTAATTTAATCCATTGGTTTTTCATCTTTTGTTATAGCAAAAACATTCAAAATGGAATTTGAAACCTACAATTTATGGCATGAGAAAGCATGTACAACTGAAGAACTAATGAAACAATTTTCTTATGCTCACTGCTTTTAGAAAAGGAAATGCCACTTACAGCATCACCAGGTTTTCCATTTTCTCCAGGAGGGCCATTAGTCCCAGGCAAGCCCTAAAAGGAATGATAGTTGTGATAATTCTTTACATTTATATTTTTAAAAATTGTCCTAGTTCTACAAGCTATTTTTCAAATATGAAAATTTACTTATACCAACTCAACAAAATAATAACAATTATTTTCATTTTAGGAAAAAAATGAGCCAGAGATATTTGCAAATGGAAATTAAGATATTTCTTGATCTAGCAAATTTAGTCGGTTATTTTGCTTCTTCAAAAATTATTTTAAAATTGAACAGATACTTGATTACTATTGTTTATATGATTTATAAAAACATAATTACTCATAATATATTCATGCATATTATATATGGGTCAATGTAAATATTACTCACTCTTCTTTCATCATATATAATCATGGTAAAGCATGTATAGTATAATCCATTTTTAGTGAACTCAGGTAAAAGCAGCATAAAGGAAATAGCCCATTGTCTCCTAGATAGTCTCTTAAAAACATATATTCAGGGATAAATAAGTAAGAAGTGCGTACTTGGAAGCCCTGTGGTCCAGCTGCTCCAGGTTCTCCTCTTTCACCAGGTGGGCCCTGTGAAGAAAAAAATTAGTTCCTCTATGACTCAAAGTGAATTGTCTTATCTTTAGTTTACTTTGGTGATATAACATCATCTACACAAGGGTAAGCTTTCCTTTAAAAAAACATATTCAGGGGCTGCCAGGTAGCACAGTGAGTAAGAGCACCGGCCCCAGTGTCGGGATGACCTGGGGATCTAATCCAGGCTCAGACACTTAGCACCCACCCAGAAACACCTGGCCATGTAACCTTGAGCAAGTTTTAACCCCAATTGCTTAGGGGAGGCCAGGTGGCTCAGCAAGTAAAAGTACCAGCCCCATTGTGGAGATGACCTGGGGATCGAATCTGGGCTCAGATACTTAGCACCACACCCAGAAATAACTGGCCATGTAACCTTGAGCAAGTTACTTAACCCCAATTGCTTAAAAAAAAACAAAACCAAAAAAACATATTCAAACTATAAAAATTTTTTCACAGTTCATCTTTGTTAATAAAAGAATAATGAGAGAACCATGTGATTTTCAACTCTGCAACATGAGATGTTAAATGACCCAAATCATGCAGCTAGTATGGCAGAGTGGAGATTAACTAAATAATTGTTAATACTTCCTCCATGACTTCTATCCATAGGACTTTTAGGGTTGCAAGGAATTTAACAGATGACTTACTACATTCCCTCAATGGGGTTAATAAAAACAAATGATTTTTCCCCTCAATATCACAACCTAAATATCATTATTCTCCTTCAATTAAATGGCAACAGCTATTAATTAGTGACCACCAAAGGAGAGGCCATAGTCTATCCTTTTAAGCATTCTCATTTTATATAGGGAGAGGCAGCATGGAGTAGTGAGTGGATAGAGGCATGGTCTTAGAATCATGAAGGCCTTGATTCAAGGCCTGCTTCCAATGCATGCTGGGTATTGCATGATCAAAGCCAATTACTTAACTTGAGTGGTGTTGGCTATTTACTAAACTCATAAATGTCAGATTATATGCATCAGTGTAAGGAAATTTTGGATAAGAATTTCTCCCCCAATTAAGCATAAGTCCAACCTCTCTATTTCAGTCTCTCTGTACATATATGTAATATGTACATAATAGAGATATAAAGATATATGCATTTTATGGAATGTGAGAGCATGTCAGTTATTTATTCAATTTCATTAATGAAACTGATATTTTATTAATGAAGTCCATTCAGTATACCAGTTCCAAAACTGTTTTGCTTAACTATAGTTGTAAAAGTGTTAATTGATATGATTTCTAGATTTTGTAAAGTCTTAGAGTTTATATGATTCCCAGATTTTCTTATCACAAGATATAATGGTGAAGGTTGTTGAGTTCCATCTAACAAATTCTCCTTCCCTTTTTTAGATATATAAATAAACTTACAGCAGATCCTGGAGGACCTGGAGGTCCAGCTTCACCATTCTTTCCAGCAATACCCTATGAAATAAAAGAGATAGAGTGGTAAGTCAAACTAGTAGAACTGGCTAGAGGGCAAAAAAGTATATGATTACATAATTATAATTAAATATGATAAATGCAACATACTTGGGGACCAGGACCTCCGGGGTTACCTCGTTCTCCATTCTTTCCAGGTGGACCCTAAAGAAGGAGAGGTCAGTTTTTTTTTTTTTTTTTACTAATTCACTACTTTCAATACCATGAGAAAAGTGCCAGTCATATAACTAACTCACATCATTGCCTTTAGGACCAGGGAAACCCATGACTCCAGGTTGACCTCGGGGACCAGATGGGCCTGGGGGCCCAGCTCGACCAGATTCTCCTTGATTGCCCTGGAGAACAAAGTAAAAACAGGGGGTGTAATAATAGAGAAATTAGATGCTTAATTGTAAAAAGAATTAAGCATTATTTCTAGGTTTCTATATCTTTGGTCATAGTGATTATTTTCATATCAATGGTTACTGTTCTAAACTAATTATGAGTTAATACATGCACTATAATGTATATGTATTCACATATAGACATAATATTTCAGGCACTAAGGGTATAGAATGAGATTTATGAAATATACATACGGGTGGGCCTGGTTTGCCATCAGAACCTGGGCCTCCTGGACTTCCTGGTAAACCCTGAATTTGAGGAGATCAGTAAATTACATGATTGTCAATCACCAGTTTCTAATGTACAGTATTCAAGCATGCATGGCCATATGTTAACTATGACAAATATTTATAGTTAACTCAATAACCTTACATATGTTTTCATATGTCTACACAGTGTATTGATGACAGTCAGAGCTATATATATAATTATGTTGATCACAGTTTCCTAGAAAGACTTATTAGAAGAAACTTTAGATGTCATCTAATTCAACCCTAAAATGAATTTGGCAGAGCCTAGAGAGGATTTCATTTAAATTCTCTTATAGAAAGTGATCCTATTTTTAAAAATCCCTAGGGAAAATTATTTAATTCTCTTTATTCACATGTGAGCCTAGAGATTAGAACCACCACACATATTTGATTTTTCTTTTCTTTTTTCAATTGTAGAAAATTAAGGTTGCTACACAGACAAAAATGGAGATATAAGTAAGGTAAGGAGCAATGTGCTTCTTAGCTTACCTCCAGCTGTCAGAATAGGACAACACCTGGAGAAATTATTTAAAAAAATTTTTTTTTATTAATTTGTTTGTTTCCTTTTAGTTTACAGGATTCAATACCTGGAGAAATTATTGCCCTTTGTTGGCTACCAAATGTATCACAATTTCTTAAAGAAAAGATCTTGAAAGTTCACTGTAATTGTAATAGCAAATCTGATGAAAAACCTTTCATGGGCTCATTGCATCGCAAAGAGCTAGGATAAACATCACCACTACATCATAACAATCACAGTATACTGTTGTAATGATTTGAACTTTCTAAGGAGCTTTTTAAAAACTGATCATTTCCAAAAGGTATATATTCAGGAAAGACCTATATAAATTGATTCATAGTGAAGGAAATAAAAAGCCAATAGAATAATTTATACAATAATAATACTGTAAGACAAAAAATCTGAATGACTTGAAATCTTTGAGAAATACAGTAACCAACTGTGATTCAAGAGGACTGATGTGTAACTATGCTGCTCATCTTCTCAGAGAAGATGGATTCTAGATGTAGAATAAGACATACACTTTTGGAGATTGGCAATGTGGGAACCTGTTTTTTTCTTGACTAAGTATAATCACTATAATCACTTTTTCTTTCTTTTCTTTTTTTTCTTTTTTGGAGGGGGAAGATAGGGCAATTGGGGTTAAGTGACTTGCCCAAAGTCACACGGCTAGTTTTGTGTTAAGTGTCTGAGGCTGGATTTGAAATCAGGTCCTCCTGATTCCAGGATTGGTGCTCTATTCACTGAACCACCTAGCCACCCCTTCTTTTTTTTAATTGAGGGGATAAGAAAGAAGATAAATGTTAGTTAATTGAAAAAACCTATAATGAAAAATCCTATCCACTTATATGCCCCTCTGAGACAGTATTTAAATGCCCTTCCTAAGATCATATAGGTAGTTTCATGTTTGATTCATGAACAGAAATCCTAGCTATAGATTCTTGCCTTGCATGTTGTAAGACAGAAATGAATGATGAGAGCACAATCATGTTTCAGAGGTTGAAGTGAGCATAGAAACATACTTTAGTTAACTTTTAAGTGTATTTTGATGCCCACAATAGTTGATTACACCTCCAGAATTCACTCACTTTAGAGTGTCAATCTGGAAGTAAGAAGTTTGGAAAATTCTAATTTAAAAATATAGCTTTAAAATTTCCAAGTGTCTTGAACTTTAAGAAAGACCTACTTTGATTGAACATTTCAGCTTTCTAAAAATGTTTTTGTTAAGTCTATATTAAAATAAAACTTTTCAACCTACCCTTTGTCCTGGACTTCCAGGATTCCCATCACGTCCAGCTTCACCAGCGGGTCCTCTAGGGCCTGCAGGACCTGGACCACCACGCTCACCAGCAGGACCCTTATTGGTTAAATAGCATGAGATTAAGATGAATAAATAAAATAAGTAACCAATACTGACTCCCAAATCATCAATATTTGAAATATACTGGAGGTGAACCTCATTTTACCTATAAGCCATAAATAAGTTCATGAAGTTGCTGTACAGAAATTTATTGCAAACATGTATTTATTAACTTACATTGCAAAATTGATAATACTATCCTACAAAAATGATAAACATTTACTAGACTAGTGAAACTTTTTTAAAGGATGTAAAGTCCAGATTTATTACTACACATACCAAGGCAACTAAATCTCTATTTAACAAGAAGATTCCCAAGCTTAGACAATGAACCACTTATTAAAAGTAACATTTAATTGAACAGTTCCATTGGCTTTGAACACTCTGTTGGAGGTTATTTGTAATGGGATCACCTTTGTATTTCTAAGAAAAATGATGATCTCCTAAATTATTTAAACTCTTTCTGAAGGCAACGAGATATTTTACACTCTTATTTCCAGTGCCTCATATAGGTAGACGTGAATAATAGGTACTAAATAAGTATTGAAGGGAAAGGATTTTAGAGATACTGAGGAGGTAGAATTGATGAAACCTGGCAGTTTATTTTATTGGGAAGAGGTAGAGTTAAGAATTGGGGATGATTTTGAGGTTGGGAAATGGAGTCACTAGAAGGATGGTAGTGCCCATCGGCCTTCAGTAGAAGGCTTTTGATTCTATCATAACTGACCTCATCAATTAGGAAAATATGGTTTAGGTATAAGAGTTATTGAAGGAAATTGGAAATATCATTCCAAGTAATCTTTCACTTGGTTGTTATCACTGTTAAATCAGCAGAATGGAATCATGGAAGATTTGAGTTCTTTTTTTTTTCTTTTCCTTTCTTTTTCTTTTTTGGCTTTGCCAATTTTGTCAGTCTCATTTTTTCACCTTAGCATGATTCCCCAGCAATGGATCAATACACAGAGACATTTTCCTTAAATTTACTATGTAGATACCTTCCTGATTTTCTGGCATAGGCTATGGGTCAGGGGTTCTTAAATGGGGTTCAAGAAGTTTTTTTTTTTATTAAAGAACTTTTTGACAACTTTATTTCAATACAATTGGCTTCCTTGTTAGTACTGTGTATTTATGTATATAAACACATTATTCTTGGGAATTTCATAGACTGACAAAGGAGTCCCTGAAAGACACACACATACACACACACACACACACACACACACACACACGCGCTTACCTTTTCACCTGGAGTGCCAGGGCTTCCGGCAGCACCTCGGAATCCAGGGGCTCCCTGAAAAGTAGTAAGGTGAAATATTTTATATGAAAGGGAAGTTACCAAAAATATTGGAAGTGGAAATCCAGTCAAAAATCTAAGAATAAATGAATGTTTGGCATTTGTTTTCTGTACATATGTCTGAATGACAACATTATAGAAAGACAGTAGCCCTGAGAATTCTCTACTCAGGTCATACCACAATTGGTATAGGAATTGAAGGCATTATTTTCTAACCAGAGTAGATTATTTTTGAAGTATCATTGAAAATGAAGGGTGACTAAGAAAATCTGGGAATGCTGTTTCATTTTGCTGTAGGCTCCAATATTAAATTTCCATACCAACATTATTAAGATATCATTTTGGTCCCTAAGTTTGGTCTCAAGCAAACTATCTCCTTTTCATCAGGGACTCAAAATGTTTGGTTGGCTAGTTTTTACAGTACACTCTCAGATGAAAAATTTTCTCATTCCATTTATATAAAAACCCATCTTCACCTCCTTTAATCTATGCCTAACTATATAGAGGCAGAGAATTCATTTATACTAGTTAAAAAGAAAGTAACGAGTCTTGTCAATAGCTTCTGTAAAGTTCCTAATTAAGAAAAATATATACATAAATTGATGGCATTGTCATATGCATGCCATACCATGTGCTTTTAATCAGCCCTGTTTATTATTTGGTGTCTTCATACTTGTGCTCTATTTCAAAGCCATGTTGGACACTCAGTATAGGAAAATCACTAGTTCACTGATAAGCTAAAAATCAAATTTCATAATAATGAATGCAATCATTTTAAAAAATAATTGTATGATACAACCTACCCTCTCTCCTGGAGATCCTGGGATTCCATTTGCACCTGGTTCTCCTGGGTTACCGTTTTTGCCATCCTCACCTTTAGGCCCTGGCTGACCTGGAATACCAGCTTCTCCCTAAAAAAAGATACAGGAATAAGAGAAAATGACCAGACTGCATTGCACCAGTCAGTTCCTAACCATGTGACCTCTTTAAAAAAATATCCATATTTGTTGAGGGAAATACTTACACGTTCACCTCTGGCTCCTGGCTCTCCCTTGCCACCATTTTTACCAGGTTCACCCTATAGCAAGAAAAAACAAGCAAAAAGAACCTAATTAAAAGCCTAGTGAATTAATAAAAGTAATGATTTGATTTGAATATTTGTTTTAATAATTTTTTGTTTTGTGATTTCTTCCTCCTTGACTAAGAAATCTAGAATAAGAACAGAGCAAAAAATTCATCACTACTGCTGGAGAAACAACTTATAACAAATATTTTCCTAATATATGATCATCTTGCTGAATATTTCATATATAAAAGACAGTATCATCACCACCATCATCATAATCACTACTCATCATTAATAAGAACAATGTGTTCTTGGTACATGGTGATGGAGGGGCTGTGCAGAGAATGACATGTTCTTACATAGGTAAACTTGAATTCTACTCTTCAGATTTCTTAAAGAGAAAACTGAATAGTATATGTATAATTAAATTCTTTTTACTGTAAAGTATCCATAAGTACTATTAATTAGACATCGACCTTTAGGCTAATTTATGGAGTTTAAAAAACTGATTGGTAGCATTTTCCTTAAGTGGGAATGAAATAATAACCATAATCATAAATATCAAGCTGGAAGGGACCTCGGAGTATATAAAACCCAAACCCCTCAGTGTATAGATTGGAAATCTGAGGCCTATGCAGGTTAAGTGACCTGACCAAGGACACACAGGCATCAGAGCTGGAATCTAAACCCAGTTCTCCTCACTACAGAGCCATGGTACCTGACATTAAGGCTGAATTTGGCCACAGTGTTGCCATCTAAGAAGCTGTAACAATTATGGAGATTTTTTAATCATATGAAAAAATATAGTTCAGAACTTTATAGCTAAACATTTTAGGGGAAAAACTACACATACAATTGTAACATTTCCTAAGTGATAACTAATGCACTCTAGTACTTTACATACATTAATTATTTTGAGTCATTGCAACTCTGTGAGGTAGTTACTATAAGCATTTTTTACCTCACTTTACATACGAGGAAACTGAGGCAAAAAAGCCTTGGTCATCTAAATGTTACTTAACAACATATCCTCTGGATCTGTACTGTTTCTACAAAATCACAGTTCTTTGTCTTAAATATGCTTTTGGTTTTCTACTGTAAGTTTAGCTTCCTGTAAGCAAAGGAATGCAGTATAGTGCCATTTTTCTCTTTACTTTTTGGGTCTCTATAAAATTCTTAAAATCTAATTTTCCCATGAGTATAAATGAAATTGAGGTTCAGTGTGGTGGAGAAAGAGCTGACAGTGGAAACAGGAAGATGGACATTCAGGTCCTACCCCTAACATAGACTCACTGTGTGACCCTCAGCAAGTCATGTCAAGCTCTCACTACTTTAAACAGCTCTTCAATATTGTCAGTTATAGAGGAGTCTACCTCCCATCCAGAGAATTTCCTTTACCAATGAAATTACAGGTCCTATAAATGAAACGATGGGCTTTCATCACTTTTGGTTAGATCAGTTTTAGTCTTTTAAAACATAGAAAAAATGAGCAAGGCCAAAAAGAGTTCATTTGGAAATATAAGTATTTAAAAAAATTAAATGGTGATATCAAACCAGAACTTGCTTAGAAGTAAGGAAGTTTTGGGACAGCTAGATGGTACAGTGGATAATGCACTGGGCCGAGAGTCAGGAAGATCTTAGTTCAAATCTGACCTCTGTCACTTACTACTTGTGTGACCCTGGGCAAATAACTCAATCTTTATTTGCCTCATCTGTAACATGGGAACACACTGGAGAAGGAAATGGCAAACTACTCCAGTATCTTTGCCAAGAAAGCTTCATTGAAAAGTCCAGAGGTCACAAAAAGTCAGACACAATGAAAAGACTAAACCAAAGAAAGATTTAGGCAAACTTACCGCCGGACCTCTCTGTCCAGGAGTGCCAGGTGTACCTGCAGCTCCTGGAGGACCACGGGCCCCACTTAATCCGGGAGGTCCAGGCATGCCACCAGGACCCTGCATATGACCAAAAAAAACCCAGCATTAGTCAATTAAAATGTCTTTTTTGTTTAATGTCTGGCCAACCCCACTAAAACCAGATTTGACCCTAAGCAAAAGTAGATGATATTTGGTAAAAGACTTACCATTTCACCTTTACCACCAGGGCTTCCATTATTTCCAGGAGGGCCCTGACAAAAAAAGAAAGGAACAAAAGAAAGAAAGAGAAAGGAAGAAAAGAAAAAAAGGAAAAAATTAATAATAAAGAACAAAGTTATAAATGAGCTATTTTAAAAACACTTTTATCTATAAATTTTTTTCAAGAAATATATAGATCCACCCCACTCCCCAAGTTAATTCCAAATCATCAATTATTGCACCTGCAGCAAATATTTACTAAGGTGTATCAGGTAAAAATAGTCATATGGATATATTAGGGGAAAAATAAATTTTGTCCTTTTAGAGGGTATAGGTTAGGAGAGCATGCTAGACCTGTTATTTCATTAGTGTTATCAGGTTAGTTAATCCTGATATGGAAACTCCTACCAAATGCAGATAAGCAACTCATCTTTAGTCTCAGGGAGCTACCTGGGGCACTTAGAGATTAAGTAATTTTCTCATGGTCACATGTCTAATCATGTGCAAGTCTTCAACCCAAGCCTTCTTGACTCCAAGGTTGTCCTCTGTTCATTGCAATATATTGTCCTTATATTCCTTAAATTACTTTTAAACATCATATAAAGATTTAATCTAAATCACCCTAGGTAATCTAATTATCTTTTATAAACATCCAAATTCGCCTGATAATTATTATCTTTCTCTTGACCAGTAGTCATATATTTCAGGGGTATCAAATGCAAGTTAAAATGGGGGCTGCTAAACCTTATACAAGGATTTCTACAGGCTACATATTGATTTAGAAAACCACATATTAACATTATGTTCTACTGTATTTTATTTATTTTATTAAACATTTCTTAATTACATTTTGACCTGGTTTGGGGTTGTATTCAAGAGTGTTGCAAGTGCTAGATATTGAGAGGCTGTGTTTGATACCAAATCACATAGTTTATGGGTTTATCATCAACTAAAATAAACTAAAATACTATCAGATTTATGAGCAGTCACATACATTTTCTATGGTAGGTATGATCATCAGATATTATAGTGTAGAAATACTTAAGCTAAAATTTTTATTAATCAAATCCTCCCAGAGGGGCCCAAGTTTGCCAAAATCTTAAAGCAGCTTGCAATAATATGATAATAGGGCCCCATGTGTGTTTAGTTTTCTGATATTCATGAAAATAGCAGTTTTAACTTCTTGAAATTGGCAACAAATGCTTTCTTGTGTCATTATTACTTTCAAACATCAGTTATACCATATGGTACTTACTGGAGGACCTTGAGCACCAGCATGACCTTGAGGCCCAGGTTCTCCTCTTTGTCCAGGGGCACCATTTGAACCAGGGGAGCCTGCAGGTCCATTTTCTCCCTAAGAAGAGGATACCCGGTGTCATTAACCAAGTCCAATTACCATTTCTGAATAATTTAAAAGTATTTCATGCAAAGTCAATGAGTATTTATTAAATACATAATAAAAGATTTTTTTCTCCATTGAATGGTATAATACCAGTTCATAGGTTGGTAGGATCATGCAGTGTGCAAATATTCTAGATTACCCAAGTCTTTAAGCCTACACTAAATCTTTAATGCATAAAATGAATAGGGGAACTACAGTGAAGATAGCTGCCCAGATGGATTTAGGAAACAGAGAGAAGGCATTACAGTGTTAAGAAATAAGAACTAAGGAAAACCTGAAGATTTAACAGAAATTTAGTAAAACCCTAATATAAAGGCAAAGTTCTCTAACAGAAAAGAAATAGAAAATAAATTTTAAAATCACTGAATACGCTGCAAATAATTTTGTTTCAGCAAATAACACTTTTACTATATAAAAGATTTATTCTGAAATGCCCCTCTTCGTTAGTTGTTTAACATGAAAGATATTGAATATTATACATTTTCATGCAATTTTATATCTAACAATTAAAGAAGGCCATTTTCTTTAAAGAACTATCTTGGTTCCCTTCCATTTTCAAGATATGTATTATTTGCTTCCTTCCAAAATACCTTAGCACCAGGAGAACCAGGAAATCCTGCAGTTCCAGGGGGACCAGGAGGGCCCTGAAATGCAAAAATAGGATTTGATGAGAGATGAAATGTGAGCAAACTAGCAATAAATTTCAAGAACTTCAAAAATACAGTTCTACATTACAAAAAATCTAAAACATATTCTAGACAATATATATAGTAAACTGATATATAAGGATCATGTGATTGAGGCATTTAGAGTGATATGATGTCACAACATTTTCCCAATTTGTTATTATGATATTATTTCAATTCAGAAGAAGGATATACACATTGAAGTGTGGGAAATTGTCTCTTCAACATGACCCTTCCATTCTAAGAAGTCTGGGTCTAGCAAGACCCTAGTCTTTGGACAAGTTTAATTAAATATCCTTAGAAATGGACACATATTAGTTTCAAAGTACCCAAAGTATACATAATCCTCCTCACTTATTTTAACTCATTCATATATCACTAAAATGTTCTATTTAATATTGTCTTTAAAATTTTGCTTCTAGATATAAAAATTTTGATATATGGGACAGAGAAAATCATATTAACTTTTCCTTTCATTTTCCAGAAAATAAAGAATACTTAACATTCAATGAAATGTTTGAAAATGTTATAGATAAATGATGAATTTAACATCATAACTATAATATATATAGTATTGTGCTATCTTTCAGAGAACTATACATTTGACCTTAATTACTAGATTGACTTTCCTAGGCAGGTAGTGCAGATGTTATTCTTTCCATTTTCTAGATCACAGAATCACAAAAGAATCTAAAGCAAACTCAGGATAAGTCACTTGTACAAGGTCATAGTAATAGTAAGTGAAAGACTCTGGAAGTGGATGCTTGTCTATTGCCTCCAAATCTAATCCTCATTTTCATACCCTATTCTATATCATAATGACAGACTTCTTTTTTTCTTTTGTTTTTTTTTTTTGGAGGGCAGTTGGGGTTAAGTGACTTGCCCAAAGTCACATGGCTAGTTTTTGTGTTAAACATTTGAGGCTGGATCTGAACCCAGGTCCTCCTAACTCCAGGGCCAGTGCTTTATTCACTGTGCCACCTAGCCACCTATGACAGACTTCTTTACAACGAAAATTATAGTGACATCATTGAAAATGAAATGGAAAGCATTGATGACTACCTAGATTTAGAGTCATTTCTGATCCCTTAAATCAATTGCTAATTCCTAGCAATTTTTTTAAAATCACAAAATGTTACTACCCAAAGTCCTTATTTATTAAAATCTATAAAAAATTAATTCCTTTTTTATTTCAGTGTCATGGTCTGCTCACTCTGGGGTCCTGTACTCTCCATTCTACAAGCCGTTGGCATATAAAACACCAGATGCCAGTGAAATGAGAAGTGACTTTCTCTGAAATAAATTTAGGAATTGCACTAGCTTCTCATGTTTGAGTTGGGAAATAATTGACCCAGACTGTCTTATACTGAAAACAAAGGAGAAAAGCTATATTTAATATAAAAATTACTTCTTACCGGTTGACCAGATGCTCCAGGAGCTCCATCATTACCACGAGACCCCTAAAAAAAGGTGACAAGATTTATCTCAAAATATGACATTCAAAATTTAAAAAAAGAACCAAACCTGGTTACAACTTAAAAAAAGTACTGTAAGTATTGTATAATTTATGTTATATAATCTTCTCATCAATTTAAATGTATATGGTAAAATTACTAACATATGCTGCTCTTCAAAATGGGTCTCCAGTTTCTAAGCATCACTGATTTTTATGAGACTATCAATTTTAGGCTAGAATCATTTATAAAAGCACTACATTATAAAAAATGCTGATTCTAAGTATAGATATTTATGATGAAGTATTCTTTGGTCCATTATCCTAATCAAATTTTCATGAAATATCTCTGTAAAATTTTTCCATAGGATCGAAAATTTCTTTTGATTTTTTAATAAATATAGCCAGACTAAAATTGGAATGATTTCTGGGTTGAATTTCAGACAGCATGTGTCTAAGTACTTACAGCACTTCCAGGAAGTCCGGGTCGTCCTCTTTCCCCAGGAAGACCTCTTGGACCCTAGGGAAAATATAATAATTGCCTCTTTAGGAAAGTAAAACATACGGTGTCAACTTTTCAATAATTATTAACCTGAAGTGAAACAGATTTACAGATGAGAAAATTATTTTGCATAGCATGCAGTTAGGATCAGAGTGATTGAAGTACTAGAAATTAAGTTATACAAAAAAATATTACCATAGGGCCAGGTGATCCATTGTCTCCAGGAAGACCATTTTCACCCTATTTTTTAAGGAAAAAAAGAAGATTGAATTTTCAGCCATCTGTCAACTATTTCAGCATCTAACTAAAAGGCGATTTTTGCTCAGGGCAGACTTTCCATTACAAAGTCTCCACTGACACTTTGTTTCACTCAATAAGTCCTCATTAGAAAGAAAAAAATAAAGGCGAACAGCAAGCATAATTAACATTCTTATTTATTTAAAACCAAGGCATATAAAAACATCAGGCTTCTGAGTAACATTAATATGTTGCTTCATTTTGTCCACTATCATTTAGTTTTTAAAGTATAGAATTTGTTTAAATATTGACAACTAAAGATCCCAACATAAGTTCCCAAATTCAGTTTTAAAAACTGAAAATAAAAAAAATTTACATTTATAGTGAATTATATACCTTCAATCCGGGTGCACCTGGTTCACCTTTTTCTCCATTCCTTCCATCAAAACCCTAAAAGATAGCATAAACAATGGTACTCAATCTTCAAGTGTAAGTGTTGTGTCACTGGTTCTAAATTGTAATAAGTACTGATTTTCCCTTGACTTGATCATACTTTTATAAATCAGTTTTTATTTTATTAGCAGTGTCTTAGTATAATATTATTAAGTAATTTAGTAGATAATGTCATTAATAGGAATAGAGAGTGGACCTGTGGTTTCATTGGCATTTCTACAATAAGGAAACTCTTTATACTAATTCATATTAACACCCTGTCTGCATTTAATGTCTCGGATTTTCCTAGAGCCCTGAAATGATGTGATTTGCCTAGGGTCACATAGCTAGTCTGTGTCAAAGGCAGGACTTAAACCCAGGTCAGACTTTGTAGTCAGCTCTCCATTTACTATGCCATGACAGTAGCAAAACTAGTGATAATAGTGTTATTATTTAATAATAGGTACTATTAATTATTAATCGTGATAATGATGCTATAAATACTATTTAATAATCTTTGTTTTGCTATTAATGGTAACAGGAAAATAATTATCCCAAACAATGACTTTGTTTAAACAATGTCTTTAAAAAAAAAGACTTTTATGTCTATTGGACCCTGTGTCATACCACAATATATTACTACCATCATTTTGTTGTTAAAATGTCCCCACCAAAGTTTTACCTTTTAATATATTTTATAGTACATTATACAATTTTACATCATATTAGTCTTGTTATAATGACCACCTATTTGCTTCTAAGTAATGGAATCTACTTGTGTACCATTTTCCTCAGTTTACCAAAATTCATTGTTGAAGTATTCAAACAGCAGCATACTTATAGATAGCTTAGAAATAAATTCAACTTACTCGATGTCCTTTCATACCAGGGAATCCAGGCATTCCTGAAGGACCTTTGACACCCTAAAACAAAAGAATAAAATATTTATAAGCTGGAGAATTTCCAAAGGAGGGTAACCAGGGAAGTAAAGGATGTTGAGTCATAGGCACTTGGCATGTGTAACCTGGAGAAAAGAAGACCCTATGGGGAAATTTCTGTCATGCACAGGAGGGGATTAGGCTTTTTGCCATTTGGCACTACAGAATCAAGAACAGTTAGAGGAAACTACAAGGGATAAGTGTAGGCTAAATGTCACGATAAACTTCCAAACAATGAAAACCAAATAGAAGTGGGTCTGTCTTAAAAGCTGGTGATATCTTCTCACTTAGAAGTTTTCAAGAAGAATCTAGCTGATTACTTTCTGGGCATGATATAATCAGAATTCCTTTTGTATATGGGTTAGACTAGAGGTTTCCTGAGGTCCTTTGCAATTTTTGGAATTTTAGGATTTGTAACCTTCACTCACAGCCACAATCTAATACTGAAAGCCCTGCCAGAGAGAGAGAGAGAGAGAGAGAGAGAGAGAGAGAGAGAGAGAGAGAGAGAGAGAGAGAGAGAGAGAAATGCTAAAGGCCCATCCTTCCTTAATTATGTGTTCTGCAAGTTTGTTTTCAGATGGTTGGTATTTACCGGGGCTCCAGGCAAGCCACGTTCTCCAGGTCGGCCAGGTCTTCCAGACTCACCCTAAGGAGAAAAAGAAGAGTGTGTATGTAGACATGTTTGTTAGGTAGCCTTTGCTAATGGCTAGAGTAGGGGAACAGGAATCTTGTGGTATTTGGAACATCCCATAACATGTTATGAGAAATTCCACAGATCCAGACTTGAGGTTGATGAAGAACAAGGGTGATTCACTTGCAACATAGTCAGGATCCAAATGTCAATTTATAATAATAATAGTCAGTGTTTATATAGCTCTTTAAGGTTTGCAAAGAGCATTTTATCATTTGATCCTCACTATAACTCTGGGGTGAGAGTGAGGGCTATTATTATCGTGCTTTGTATATTTTTGCATGGGATTATTTCTGTATACTCACTAGATCAATTTGGTCTAACAAACAGTCAAAAAGGAGTATAGTTAACATGTTAATTATTTCAAAAGATACTCCAGAGTTTACTTATCTGCCTTCTGTTGTGTTGACGTACTATAAACTTAAAACTATTTTATTAATAAAATTGGTCTTTTATTCTTCCCATATTCAACCTTTTGTAACTTACATCTTTTCCTGCTGGTCCAGCTGGACCCATAGCACCAGATGGTCCTGGGGGTCCCTGAAATTAGGAAAGAAGAATGAACATCATAGTATGATAAAAGGTGCTTATAATTTTGGGGGAAATATAACCAAGCTAATCTTGGTGTTGATAAATACAGTATTGATTCCCTAAAGAAACATTTTTCTCCCCCAAAAGAATTTTAATATTTAACTAGAAAAAGGAACTTATTTGTCTTATATTATATATAATGGTCCTGACCAAAAAGGGAAACTGATATCAAGATCCTGGAAGTAATTTCCAGGAGCAAATTAAAGTTCTGTGAGTCATCAAAATGCATCTTATAGATGATTCTCACTGGATTGTTGAGAGTCAAAAAAGGGCTACTTCTACTTTTAGAAAAATGCAGATTACTTCTGCTTGTATTGAAATAAGGCAAAAAATATGGAAACATAAAGCACTCCAGGTGAGAAAATTGGGGAAATGGTTAGCATCACAAAGGGGCTTGCATTTATTAGGGGAAAAAATTACCATTGGCAGTATGCCTTAGAGAATTATTTGGGTCCAGATGAGTTAACCTGAGAGTCACTTGGATTAAATGACCCTTTTAAATTTAAAAACTATTCAAATAATCACAAGAAGTTATTAGATGTAAGATAAGACACTCTACCATAAACAAATCAGAGAATTGTTTGTAAGTTTAAGTATTATGATATCTTCAAAAAATCTGAATATATTGGTTAAAATAGAAGGGAATAAAGGTAATATCATGTAGTGAACTATTCATTAACTATGTTGGTCAATTAAATAAATACCCAAATAGTACTTACTGAGGGACCAGCTTGTCCAGGCTCACCAGGGGGACCTTGGTATCCAGGAGAACCCTAATACATAGCAGAGAACACACATGATTTTACAATACATTTTTTCCATTTCCTAAATTTACATTAGAGAGGTAATGATAATTCAGATTCCTTGATGTAGGTATCAAATCTTATTTCAATTCATATAACATGATTATGATGAAATTGCTTTCCCTTTTTTTCTTTCATGAAATAGGAGAAAGAGCTGATAAGGACTAAGCAGGTTAAACTGACTTTAACCAAAACTGAGTTTCCCTAAACTGAGATTTAAAATATTTGAATTTGAAATTATATAATTTGAAAATATAATATCCACAATGATTCTTTTTCTATGTTACTAATCATCATTAGTGGAAAGGAATTAAATGTTGCTTACTAATAATATACACATAGCCTACATCGGAAAAAGCAAAAGAAAAATAGGAAGTGATTACAATTCTGAATCATGCAATCCATGGTAACAAGAAAACATCAACTGTACTACTTACAGGCGAACCAGGATGACCAACAGCACCAGGGGGACCAGGAGGTCCTGGGGGACCCTAGAATATTTAGTTGAACAATAATTATAATTTGAAGACATAAATAGCACTATACTCATAGATTAGGGAAATAAGTGGTGACAAATTATAGGAGGGTCCTAGATGTCGAGTTAGAAATGACCAAAGAAGTCATCTTGTCCATCTTTCTAAACTGAGACACAGAGTGGTTAAATGATTGGCCATGATCATTTAGGAAGGATGCTCAGAAAAAGAGAACATGAACAAGGGAATTGGGTGAAGGGTCATCTGCATCATAAAGGAGTCTATATTAATTGGGGTAAGGATCTCCATTAGTAGTGGACCTCAGAGAACCATAGGAATTGAACCTAGATCTTTTCACTCTAGAACCAGTGGGAGTTTTTGACTCCAGTGACTTAAAACATCTTTAAAATTATGAGTATATTGTTTTTAATAAATAAATGGAGTGAATGTACAAAAAGCATTTATTAAGCATTTACTAAATACAAAGCATGTACTAAGTGCAAGAGATGCTAAAAAAAAAAGAACAATGCAGTTCCTACTCTCCAGGGGCTCACATTCTAATAAGGAGAGACAACACATAAAGGAGTTTTAGCTGTAAGTCAGATGTAAAGGCCCATACATTTAGTTGCAACAGTAAAGAAAATGATAATGCATCAACCATATCCACTTAGGACTGACTTTTTGTTTATTTTTTGGTTTAGGGTTCTGTCTGATTTTGTAGTTCCCAAAACTTACCCTGGCACATAGTAGGCACTTAAATTCTATTTTACTAATTGACTAATATGCATGAGATTTAATTCACTGTAAGGAACTTTTGACAATTAGATTTTCTTTAATTTAGGCCAACTTCAAAATGTCTCATTTTTCATAGAATCAACAAGATATTGCTACCAATATTTCATGTAAAATTGACCTGATAACAGACTGGTCAGGAGAAAAAAGTTCAGAAACCAGAAACAAGTGAGCAAAAATTCACTGTTTCCTTTGGTAAAGTAGCTCCTACTGGTGTTCCTGAACTTTGCTGTGAAAATCTTCTGGTCCAGTTCAGAAGATCAACCACATATCCAGGTAAAAATGGAAGTTATTAAGAATGAATGAAAGAAAGAAAGAAGAATGAATGAATGAATGAAGAATGAAAAAAACATTTATTAAGCATTTACTATGTGCGAAGCACTGTGCCAAGGTTTGGCAATACATACAGAAAAGTAAGACAATCTCTTCTCTCAAGGAGCTCACATTCTAATGGGGGAGACAATGCATATGAAAGGTGAGATCAGCTCATGAGATGACTATAAGAAAGATGCAATGCTAGTTAAGATAATCCTGTAGGATCATGTATGATTTTGAGTTTATCAGAGACATAAATTGGGCTAGCTCTGCTTGTATCCATGTAGTGGCTATGAGTTAAATAAAGCATGTTATTTTCCAATGATGTTACTAAAAATGCAAAAAGAGGTTAGAATTCACATTGTTTTCTTGTTAGCACCTTCTCTGAACTGTCAATAAATGATATTTTTAGTTTAGTTTGATTGAAAGACAAAGGAAAGAAAATTGAATGCAACAGAGAGGTTACTTTTTGGAATATCAGTATCTGGTCAACAGAGAACTAAGAAAAAAGAAGCAAGGTGCTGGATGAAGTTGTACTATCTGGGGTTGAACTCACTCTGTGACAAAGGCATTAAAAGAACATTTACAGACTTGTAATTGGGACTAAATGATTAATGTGTGCTATGTGAAAAAGCAAACTTTTGAAATATGGAAGTTATTAGAATATCACATTAACCTATGAGTCACAATTACTGACTTAATGATAGAAGCAATATGATAGAATAAAATGACTTCCAACAGGAATCAATGTTGGAATTGAGCATTAGCAAGTCATGAATAGTGTAAATTCTTTGCCTCCAAGCCAAACTTGTCCAAATCAAAGATATTCATGGGAGGAATGATTTCTTCTTTGTTATCTTTATTGTATGCAGAAATTTCTTCTCTAGAAATTTGTGTGTATTTTTCTTCTCTTTGTCTAAAATTAACACACTATTGCATCTCTTTATTTCTTCTTTTTTTTAAAGAATCCCCCTTTTCCTAATGGCAGTCTAGAAAATAAGCAGACATGTTGTGGGATATATTCTGCCTGGAGAACTAGAAACTCAGGTCAATTTATGGGAAGGCTTGGACAAGAAGCTCAAGGATAAAAAAGCATGTATGGATTGCTATTTGGGCAGAATGAGCATCCATGTATCCATTAAATATGTTGTAAGTCTCTATGCATTGTAAAAAGTGCTAGATCTTTCTACCATCTTAATATATGAATGTGAATCCCATAGCCCCCTTTCATTTCACCTCTAAAAATAAGTTTCTAATGGCATTCAATGTTTCAAAGTCCTCAACATTTGGGATATAGATTTCCTCACTTGCTTTGAGGAATTGATGTATTTCTACTCTTAGGACTGTGGCTTGCTTGTAAAGAAAACAAATTCTACTGTGGCCATCTCTGTCGTGTATCTGAAAGTTAAGATGTTTTTGGAGCCAAGCTATAGGTACATGAGCTGTGTTATTATTAAATACCAACATGTTCAGTATCAACTCTGAGCTGAGTTTTAATATAGGGATATACACACTAGTTATGTTGCACTGAAACCCACTGGGGATGGGTTTTCTGTTGTCTCTGTTCCCTTTTAATCTCAATGATGGATCTTTGACTTAATAACAACATATATAGGTTCATATTTGTGTTGATTGTGTGGAGAGAGGTTGTCAGCTAGGCAGCTAGGTGAATAACATACTGATCCTGGAGTCAGGAAGGAAAACTCCAGTTCAAATCTCACTTTCAGATACCTACTGTGTGGCTTTGGGCAAGATTCCTAGGATCATTGTGAAAATAAAATGAGCTAATATTCATAAAATACTTTACAAATGTAACTTCTTGTTGTTGAGTCGTTTCAATTCTGTCTGACTCTTCATGATACCCATTTGGGGTTTCCTTGGCAAAGATACTAGAGTGGTTTGCCATTTCCTCCTCCAGGTCATTTTACAGATGAAGAAACTGAGGCAAACAAGGGTAAATGACTTGCTCAGGGTCATACAGTGAGTATTTGTCTGAGGCGATATTTGGACTTGGGTCTTCCTGACTTCAGACCCAGTGCTCTATGTAAATGATGGATGTAATTTTATTTATTAATAATTATAATGTACAATATGTATTAATATTATTAACAATTTAATAATATAATTTTTATTAGTTGTAATATATAATTAATTTATAATAAATAATATATTATAAATTTAATAATATTAATTTTAATAATATTATTAAGGTTAATATTATAATATCTGTATATAATTATGAATAATATAATTGATATTATTGTCATAATTCTCATCATTAAAATGAAGTCTAAAAGCTAACAATAACAAAACACGGGACATAAAACCCTATATTATGGAATGAAATATATAGATAGCTCAATTTAAAAGATCTATTGTAAACTAGAATGAGTCAAGCATTAATGACTTTAATATGTTATAGATCTATTAAAGGAGTAGAAACAGACAAGAAAACCTCATGAACTCATAGATTTTGAGCTAAATGAACCTTAGAGGCCACCGAGTTCAAGCATTATTTTATAGGTGACAACATTGAAGCCCATGAAGGTTAAATGATTTGTCTAAGGTCATATGGGGTGTTAAGTGACAGAGCAGGTATTTGAACATGTCTTCTGACTTCAAATCCAGCCTTTCAACCATATAATGAAGAGATAAAGACCAAAGAGGGGAACAATGAATTATGTTAAACAAGACAGAAGAGAAAGAGAAGAAATTAAAAAAAGCATATATAAGCATAAAAAGGGATGGGAAAAATGAGACATGCAAAGAAACAAGCTAATGTGGAAGAAATGATGATGGAAGAAGACAAGAGGAGCAGAGAGGTTATTCTGGGAAAACATGATGGAAACCAGCACCACCGTTTTCTTGCACATCCTTAGTGGGGAAAACCTGTTTTGGACAGTTCCAAGATGATCATTCAACAAAAACAACAACAACAAAAAAGCTATTTCTTAGATGAGAAAACATTTAAAACATAATAATCTAAAAGAAAGAATAAGTTAATACTCTGGAAAACAAACAGATAATAGGTTATACATACAGGTAGCCCTGGCATGCCTGCTGCTCCCCCACCACCGCCAGCCTTGACATCATAGGATTCAAACTGAGGAGAGAAATTCTGGAACAGAAAAATGGAAACAAATGTGATTGAATGAAATCAAAACTTCATGCGTTGCAAGAGTCAGATCTTTTAACAAATGATTTGACAATTATATGTGGTTAGAAGAGGGAATTTTTCTGCTCTTTGAGGCTAGAGCCATGTAGTCTGTCTCTCAAGTTACATAGGCTTGTATCACACAATCATCTGGCTTGTTCTCCATTCCCTATAGTCCTAACCTCTCATAAGGTCATAGGTCTACATCTGGAAGACCAGTTAATTTTATTCTCTAATTTTACATAAGATGAAACTAAAACCTAGTGAAGAAATAAAAAAACAACTTAAAACTTGCTTAAGATCAATCCTGTAGCTAGTTAGGGGCAGAAACCAGGTCTTTAAAATCATAGTCCCATGCTTAGTGTGGAGAAAATACACCTGAATGGCTATGTCTATACTTGCTCTTGACCTGCATATATAAATTCCATGGAAAACATTTCAAGAAAACAGGTAAAAGTTTGGCTTCTTTTAGGCTTATTATATTTTGGCTCTGGATAAATGGAAGATTAGGAAGATGTCTTCTATTTCATTAATTAGAATGCTGGAGGGTTATTATTTTGCATGAAATGTGAAATATAGTCAAGAATTTAATATTGTATAGATGGTATTAAAACAAGAAAGACAGTTTGTGAATTGCTATCTATGTCACCACCATCAATATCTGTTCTGAAAGTGTAGTAAGAGGCATTGTCTGGAAAGCAATGGCCACTTTTAACTAAGGGAATAGGAAGAAGGTTGAGGTACTGGCCAGGCCTCTTCCAGAGTTCTTATAAAACCTGCTAGATAAGAAACTGAGCTCTACTCAATCCCCAAGTCCCTTGGATTATATAAGTAATGGGCACAATTTCCCCCTTTTTTGTTTTTTGGCTAAATGTCCTTTAAAGAGAATTGGAAACTGGGTGTGTGGAGATTATAAAAGTAAATTTGGTGGCATCAGTATTCTAAGGAAAAGCTAAAGCAATTTGATGATGAAGGGGAACAATGATGGTATTTCTCAGTATTTGTAAATTGATTGCTCAGATGACGGTGAGCAGGTGTTCTTCATTTCCACTGAGGTTAGCACAAGAAGGATGAAACTGTAGTATGAGAGATTCATTTCAATAAGACATGGGGGGAAGGTGAGACAATTAGAATGGTAGAAGAGATATGGACATCTTCAAAAGATCTCATGGAATCTTTAAGTCAATTTTCAGCTCTTATAGATGGTTAGAGAATGATCTTGATTAAATGAAGGGTTAATTAGATTAAAGGAATATGCAGGTGGTTTTAACATTTTACCTGGTTAATAGGTGGACATGATTCACAGATTCCAGGGGGGCCAGGAGAACCAGGAGTACCTGGTTGTCCAGGGATTCCAGGATCACCATTTCTCCCAGGAATACCAGGTGGGCCCTAAAAAAGAAAAAGATAACTTAAATGGGGACACATTCAATAATGCAATAGCAAAGTCTCAATGATTTAAAATAAATAACATCTTATGAAATTTAATACAAGGTTTTGCATAAGAAAAACAATCTCTTGGGAATGATATTTTTTCTATTGGAGAAATTATCGCTCTGTGAGTAATGGTACTAAATATTATGCAACTTATAATTAGTTCAATATTAATAATTACTTTAATATAATTAGCCTAATAAAGAGTTTAATTAGGCTCCAAATGAGAGGTTCTTTACTTTGGGTATGTCATAGGCCCCTTTGGCAATCTGCTGAAACTTATTTACCCCTTCTCAGAATAATATGTTTAAATGGAAAAATAAAAAACAAAGGCTTATACAATTAGTCAATTATATTTAAATACAGTTATCAAAATATTTTAAAAATTCACAGAGCACCTGAAAACTATCCACAGGTCCCCAAGGAGTATATGGATTCTAGATTAAAAACTAAATACTTACGGCTAGTGGCCATTTTGTGAGGTTTTAATTCTAATTAACAAATTAGGTGTGAAAATTACAGGAGGATTTAGGGATATCAAAATTGAAATGTTAAATTAAAGATATTATTGCAGCAATTTTATCACTGTACTTAGCATCCAAATAGGTGGCAATGAAAGAATGTATGAATGAGGAAATTATCATAACTAGGAAAGGCCATGGTAAAGATAGACATTGGAAACCTCTCATCAAATTCATTTTCTTTTACTGAAGATCTTTTACTTACAGGATCTCCTTTTGGGCCTGAAGGTATATGACCATTAGGAGGACGGGGAGTCTAGGCAGAAAGAGAAAAACAAGATAAGAAATTCATAGAAGTCATTTTCTTGGGAAACATAGGAGCAATGTATAAGAAATGCACTAATAGAGCAAATACTTCTAGAAATTGGGCTTAATTCCTTTTGTTGGAAATGTTGCTCTGTTTCACAGTTTTTTAGAGATATCAATGAGATTTGATATTTCATCTTATCTTAATCTCTCTGAAAGAAAAGTGGTTGTATCTTATAGTTTATTGAAAACACAAAATTGCTTTCTTTTCTAAATATTATGGAACTCTAAAAAAATTGATGAGTGATTTTTATGACCAATGGGTTAAAATTATTTCATCTGAGTTAGCAGCTGTTACAAAAACCTTCCCTTCACTTAACTGAGGCTAACCTTTAAACTATTCAGAAGTAGAGCTTAGGTTACTCCAAACTCTAATGATTACCTTTTTAGAAAAAAAGTGCTCAGCAGAACTAATTTTGAAATGTATCCTAATATATATATATATATATCACACAGACACATATCTATATGTATCCTATATATCTATATAATGGATAGACTGCCCCTCCCCCCCAAATCATCTAGGTGATGAGAGGATATAGGTTCAAGTTCCACCACTGGAACAAACTAGCTCGTGCTACCATAGGCAAGTTTAAACTCTCAGTATTCTCATGAAATTCACTAAGAAAATTATTTACAAATGAATTGTCAATCTGAACTAGGTGAAGGGAATTTCCACTTGGGGAGGTGCCAATATGATCTGAGTTCAAAAGATCTGAGTTCAAAAACTTCCTACCTGTGAAATCCTGGGCAAATCACTGAATCTCTGTCACTGGAGAAGGAAATGGCAAACCATTCCAGTATTTTTGCCAAGAGAACCCCATGGGCAGAGATCCAGTGAGTCATGAAGCATTCAATATGACTGAAAAGTCTTAGAAAAAAGACATTGACTAAGTCCCACTTACATTTAATTTAATTATGAATAGGGGGTGGCCAGATGGTCCAGTGAATAGAGCACCAGCCCTGCAGTCAGGAGAACCTGAGTTCAAATCTGACCTCAGACACTTAACACTTATTAGCCATGTGACCTTGGGCAAGTCACTTAACCCCAATTGTCCTACCTTCCCTCCTCTAAAAAGAAAAAAAAATTAACTATGAAGAAAGATATAATTTGAAATTAAATTTCTATTTAAAAGGATAGCCTAGTGGTAGACTGCATGTTTGCTATCAATGGACCAGGTCTGAAGAGTGATCCATTTTCTTGGCCATAGCAACTCTTTAAGACCATGTACTAAATTATAGAAATGTCATGATCTTTGTTCTCATCTTCATTAATTAAAATACTTATAGGAATGAAATGATGGACCCGAAGTCTATTTCTAGTTACCTACTGGTGAATGACACAATAAAATAAAGGCACATAAAAAAAGGATGATTCTGTGGCTAAGAAATATAATAATACCTATCACCGACCCAAGAAAATATACAAAATGTATCCACTTCAACATGAATATTTCACTATTTAAGGTTTTCTTTAAACTCACAGATGATTATGACACAATAAAATAAAGGCATGTAAAAAAAGGATGATTCTGTGGCTAAGAAATATAATAATACCTATCACCGACCCAAGAAAATATACAAAATGTATCCACTTCAACATGAATATTGCACTATTTAAGGTTTTCTTTAAACTCACAGATGATGGAGGCTGTGGACAAACTGGACAGCATTCTCCAAATGGAATCTCTGGGCTAGGACAGTCCAACTCCTGTTCATCACATATTATGTCATCGCAGAGAACAGATCCTGAGTCACACACACATATTTGGCATGGTTCTGGTTTCCAAACATCTCTATCTGCATACGATTGGCCAAGATGGGTACATCCTTCAACACTAGCTGGAAAAGAAAGGAGATAGAACTTTTATAGATTTCTGCTTCATCCAAATCTGACATTTTCTGGGCTCCTATGAATGTATTTGATAGCTTACCAAGATACATTTATTTCTAATTGCCAAGTTGCCTAGAGGATAAGTTTGTTTATATTTATATATGTTTACAAATTGATACTGAGATAAAAAGTACCCAGAAATTGCATATGAAGAACAAATAACTGTGGGTGGTCTTCTTAATACATGTTTCACTGTATTACATTTGAACTGCTTATTTTTTTTTAAGGAGGAAACTAATTTTTTTCATTCAGCCCAAGGCCATTCAAATACATTTTCCATAAGTAGCAGAAATTCTAAAGTGCCCCCCTCTGCTTCCTACATACACCTTCAACAAACATAGAGAATATAACTTTGAATAAATGCAACATTTTGAATGTAGTGCCACCTCATGGAAAACATTACTATAATAAAAAATAAAGAAGTGATTTTAATACAAAAACTTCCATAGTTAAAGGATGTTTATATGATGCCATTGGGGATAGAGGAAACTAAATTAGTTAAATTATGATTCAGACTTTGAAAATTATCAGTTTTTGCCCTTAATCCTTATAATACAAATAGAATTGTTAAGAAAACTGTCATTCTAGATGTCTAATGCTTATAAGAAATCAGCAAACTAATGAAATCATACTTTAATGGAAAGCTACACAATTTAAGTATTTTATAAATTTAGTAACTATTTTCCCCAACATTTCTTACTTCTTCCTCATGAAAACTTTATTCAAAACTTTGGAAATGCCCTCATTCTACCCTTTTTTTGCTTCTAATGTAAACACATATTAAAGTATTCCTTAACTTCTTGTTCTTCCTAAGAAATTCTAGAAAAGCAATGACATGCAATTTCAAAACTCTCTGCTGTTCCATGATATGAGTCAATGATGGTGAATCATTTGCTCTGCTCCATCTATCTTCTCTTTTGCAGGCCACTTGGCTAAGTCAGGACTAAGGGTTCATTACAACTCCTAAAGATTTTGGGACAAAGAAATCCTAAATGACATCACCTGAACTAACAAAGTTAATTGGTCACAGTCTACAATGTTCTCTGGAAAAAACAACTCTCTAAATATTGGTGGACTTTTCCAAGTATTTTTTCTTATCAAATTATTTCTATATCATATAATAGGGTTTTTGTTTTTATATTACCTTTATTTCCAAATGTATAGCTCCCCTCTCCATTAAACAGAAGGCAGCCCTTATAATTAAGAATACAAGGAAAAAAAAGTCAAGCTAACCCAAAGATCAATGGAGCCTGATGCATATGCAGTTATACAGCTGTAGTATTTCCCTAATGAAAAAAAGAGGAAATGTATTTTCTCATTCTCTAGGATGAAAAATGTTTCATTAAAATCATATAGCATCTAAGAACTTTTTTCTCATTTCCAATTACATTGTTTAATTATTAGTTATATTGTTTGCTGGTTCTCTTCATTCTGCATCATGTCATGGTCCTCTTCAAGAATGAAGGACAAACCACACACACCATCCCAACAATCATTCTGCATCAATTCATATAAATCTTCCTCTGATTTCAATTCTTTATATTCTCATTTCTCACACAGGAGTACTATTTCATTACACTCATGTATCACATTTTCTTCAGCCATTGCTCAATTGTTGGGTTTCTATATAGCAGGCTTTAAAAATATTTAAAATGCAATGTAATCTCTTTACAAAATTGAAATTAAAAGGCAGTTTGAACCAAGTTAAAAAAACACAAACAGGCAAATACCAGGTGTCAATACTTTTTGTCAAGAACTTATTGCTCAACTTTAATTTCAAATATTAAACATGTGCTCTATAATGTTTTAAAAGCTCACTGTAAGTTCTTTGAGAAATATAACTTTAAATATGTATACAATACAACTTTACACATAAACACATATGTAATATATGTATATAAATATATGCGCTTACATATAAAGTATATATATATATATATATATATATATATATATGTTTATGAGTTCATCTATTTTGCCCACAATTTGTCCTATGCTTTGAAATTTGCTTTGGGCATAGTCAAGCTGGTATTGTCAGTTATATGTGTAGTTGCTTTTTGAAGAGTCCTATACCTTCAAAGAATATCAAAAATGTTTGACCTTGCATTAACTTCCTATAAAAACTGTCTCCAATGTGCTCTATCATTACCCTTGACAACAGGGACTAATTTTTACCTTTCTTAGTATTCCCTTTGCTTAGTATAGTATCTAGCACATAGTAAGTATTTAATAAATACTTGTTGACTGACTGACCATCCCCCAAACCCAAATGTAACCCCACCTCCCAACACTGTAGACCAACTTCATTTTGAAGTTAACTGCAAATATAATCAAGTCTTACCACAATGCCCAGAAGCCCTGCAATACTGTCACTTGACTATCTGCATATAGCATTGTTACTCTGGAAATAATAATCTCTGTTGCCTTTTTTTCATCTAATGATATGCTTTTAGAGTAATCAGTTAATTAAACTAAATGAAGTAAGCAGTAAAAATAAAAGAACTATTGTTTTACCTAGTATGTTAGTCTAGGGTAAAGCACACTGGATGTAAATTCAGGTACCTATATTCTCATTCTATTTGTTCACTTGGTTAAATGACTTAATCTCTTGGGCCTTAATTTCCTCTTGTAAAATGAGAACTAGTTTAAACAATCTGGGAGCTTCCTTCCAGTAATGGTGTTCTATTATTCTATTCTGCCTCTCCACTAAAACAAAACAAAACAACAGATCCCATTCTTGGGACCCATAATTGTTCCATTAGAAATATGCAAACATGGGGGCACAGCTAGGTGGCACAGTGATTAGAGCACCAGCCCTGGAGTCAGGAAGATCTGAGTTCAAATCCTGCCTCAGACACTTAACACTTACTAGATTTGTGACCTTGGCCAAGTCACTTAACCCCAATTGCCCTGCCTTCCCCCCCTCCTAAAAAAAAGAGAAAAAGAACACTTACTAGCTGTGTGACTTTGGGCAGCTCACTTAACCCCAGTTGCCCTGCCTTCCCCCCTCCAAAAAAGAAAAAAAAATGCAAACATGAAGCCCTCTTTTTTGAGTTCTGATCCTCTTTCCCAATTTTCTTCCATGTCTGAACCCAATTAACCATACCCAGTCCATTGTCTTTCACTGGTCTCATCTTGAACATTAAAGCTAACTCAGGGCTTTCTATGGTCTCAACAGGGGCACAGACAACACAAACTTCAGCAAAAGTTGAATCCTTCAAAAGAGAATTTTCAGATTATCAGTAACAAGAGTCCTATGTGAAATGATGATGAGAGTCCAGTATTTCCTTTGATTTCCCAAGCACTATCTGTGCTTATCCTGACATGCACTTATAAAAAGCACTCATAAGGAAAGATTCTCAGTGCAGAAATCCAATTGACAATTTGATATGCATCAGAAATGCATTTCCTCTGCCAACTAAATATCAAGTTTTCTAATGCTTTTAGCATTTCTGGGTTCAAAATGGAAATGTGAAAAAAGAGCTAAAATTAATTTAAAGAGGCAGAAAGAAAAAAACAGCTGTGAGATATTAACAAGAATGTACACACAAACACATTTGTTGGGCGTGTTATATCCTTTTTGTAACTTTAGCTAAACAAAGGAATGAATATTCCTTTCTCTTTTTGACAACATTGAATTTTTTTTAGGTATCAAGATATAAAAATCAAGATGAAAGTATGCTAAATCTGGGAATGGCCTTAGAAATTATCTAGTCTAAATCCCTCATTTATGAAGAAACTAGGACAATTATGTGACTTCTCTCTACAGTCATAAAAGTAATAAGTAGCAGAGTTGGAGTTTGAATCCAGGATCTTTGATTTCAATATCTTGCTTTTTCCACACTGTGGAAATGAGAAATTATTTTTTCATGACTGTATCCATTTTATATGTTGTAGAAAAATTTACATTTATATTACATCAAAGTATAAACAGGAAGGAAGTTAGTATTTGGAGAAAAAAGTTGTCACTAACAGTTTTTTTGAATACTGTGTTATTAATGAAAAATATATTGTATTTGGAAATAGGGAACCTGAATACTGGTTCTGATTAGAATTGTCTTTGTAACCTTAGATCCTCATGTCCCCTCTGTGGTTCTCAGTTTCCTCATCTGGAAAATGATGGGGCCAGATCAGATTGTCTCTAAAGCATCTTCTATCTCCAGCTAACGTCATGTCTCTATGACATAACTTCCTTGTCTTCTAAGCCAATGGTCATGTTACAATGCGATTCTGGCCTCAAGCACTTTGTTTTACACATATATGTCATAAGTGGAGGCTAACTTGACTATTTATCTTGGCTCGGGATTTGCATAAGGTTTCTTCTTCTTTAGCCAGAAGACTTGTCTTGGCCTTCCCACTGAATTTTCCTTTTCCCTTTCCCAAGTCCTTATATAACCATTTCTTGCTGTCCAAACTGACCCATTTACTTTGCTCTCTTGCTTAAGTAATCTAAGCCATCTATGTTTTCTAGTATTGGATCCCAGTGATTTTCCCCCCTTTTTATTTATAATTTTCTAAGTCTACATATAATCAAATTCTGAGCTGAATGTCAGTGATTCTAATAGTGAATAATGTTTCTTAACCTGATTTGTCAGCACTTCTCCTACATTTTATCTAATGATTTTATCATTATGTTACATCTGAATTTTAAAATTTTCAAATAGATATTTATCTAAATAAGAGAATCACATGTGCTTGGAATGTAAATTTTCCCAGAGATTAAAATCATCCTAAACTATTTTAAAGTTTCTGAACATGTGCAGCACTGTACTAACCACTGTATAAAACAGACATGTGCCTTGCCTTCAGGATGTTTATAATCTAAGACAAAAGACATTGATGATAATATAAAATGAAAACATGCACATATTTATAAGTATTAAAAAATGAATGCATTAATAATATATATCCTATGTTATAATTTATAGGCAATGAAGTATATGTATTGGTATCCAAAGAAACAACTCTTTTTCATCCAGGTAGGCTGAGATAAGTTTCAAGGAATGGGGGGAATTTCAGGATCTATTCAAATGATGCAAAAAAAAGTTTCAAAAATTGGAAGAAGAAAGACATAACATATATAGAGTATAGCCTGTATAACTTGGGCAGTATAAACTTGGGAATGGCTGCATGGACAAAAGAGACTGAGTAAACTCAAGTAGATTATAAGGTTCTGGAGATTAGAATCTTTACCTTGAATTAATTAATTAATTGACTGAGTAATTAATTGATTGATTAATGAAGGTGCCTAACTGATAAGAAGTAAACCAAAGAGGTGGGAAAACAAATCCACAAAAGCCACCAAAACAAATATAAGGAAGACAGTTTAGAAAGGTGAAAAGCCCCAAAGTAAAGCATAAACATTTGTCCCCTATCAGATGATGCCAAAGCTATTATAAGTTCTTAAAGAATAGCATGATGATATGGTCCAAACAATGGGTGATAAGCCTATTTTAGGTAACAATGTTGATAGAGTTTTGATGAAGAGACATGTTAAGATGAAAGAATTCTAGTGTTATATAAATGCTCCTTGAAGGCAGGAACTATGTTATATATATATATATATATATATATATATATATATATCCAAACATATATATATACACACATATATATACTCACATGTACATATATATGCATACATACACATATATATGTATGTATGTGTTAGGTAACCCTACCTCCTAGCACAGTGCCTTGCAATAAGTGGACACTTGAGAATATTGATTTGAGAACACAGACCCATATAGTTAGTAGAAGGATAACAGATTTTTGGTCCCATAGTTATCAGAACAAAAATATTTTATGCAATTGTTCTTGCCATGTCTCCTAAGAGTGTAGCGTTTCATTTTTCTTCCCAATTTTATAACCAATTCCCCATGATTGTAGGTAGCACAAGTGTCTGCTCCTCACTAAATATTATGTACCAAGGCATTTCTTGACTATAAAGGCTTTCATATGCAGTCATTAGCCATGTCTAGATATTTCCTCCTGTATTCCAAAGATGGAATCTATTGCTATTTCTCTCTTATCTCTACTGCCATGTGGAATCTTAGTCTTGGTCTATGATACCTTTTCCTTTTTAATTGTTGGTCTTGTTGGGAAAAAAAATTTCCATTGTTTACTATCCCAAATAACTCAATATACTATTGATAGACCATTTTCCCTACTTACAACTTCAAATATTTTACTCTACCTCCCATAGTCTCTTGGTTGTATCTTGCTCACCTCTGGACCAAATACTATTTTGTGAGAGTGACACTCTTCAGTTTCATTAAAAATTTAATGAGGTGGAGTTTACTGAAAATGCTATAGCTAATCTAGAAGGTTAAAGCATTTCTTTGATGTGTTATTTAAAATGTCTTTGATTTTTTAGCTTCTCAAAGAAGCTTTCCCTCAAATTATAGTCTGTTGTAGGTCTAGATTATTTCTATAACCAGTAAATTCCTAAGATGCTTAAGGGTGTTTTCATACCTCTTCTCTCTCCCCTTCCCCTTTTTGGATTTAAATGTTAAACCTCAAAATCAGCTCCTGAGAAGTACCTGGTATATAGTAACAACTTAATAAATGATTGTTGATTGATTGGCCCTATTTCATTTTAGGACAAACTCAGGTCTTCTACGCCTTCATCTTCAGTGAAAGCTTTCCCCTCTCAGTTCTCATTATATGGACTCCAGCTTAGATTTAACACCTTATACTGAAGAAAAAAGGATAGTTTGGGCTATATTTTCACTTCAATACCTCTAAGGATGCCTGTCAGTCAGCCAGCCAACTGGCACAATCAGTTCATTTACCAACGAAAACACCAGGTTTGCAGAATCCTATGTTTATGGCACAAGTGAATATGCTTTCCACCAGCCTAGCCTGCTATCCTCTACTTGAACAGTAGGTGGGGGTATTAAACAAAAAGATGAGTTTGTCTCTAGCTCTGTTCTGGGCTTTATTATCTAGGTTTGAGAAATGAAAGGGAAAATTGTACTGTTCTTGGCAGCATAAGTATGCTCACTAGGTTTTCCTGGGAAAGCTTTAACTGAGCTAATTTAGTTTTGAATACCTATCCCTGCTCTGTGTTCATAAGTGTGCCAGTAGTTCAACATGCAATATAACTGATCATGTGCTACACATATGGCTTTAGAGAAAGCTCCACATTACTCCAGTAAGTTGATCTCTTTTCAACCATTGGCAAATTATAAGTAAAAATAACAAGATGGGGAAAAAAGCTGACTAGTTTTCATATACTTGTGGCTTGAAGTGATGGAATATTTTCTGCAACCAAGGTTTTGTTCTTGGTATCCTCATAATATATATTATTACTACCAAGATATCCTTAAATATCAAGAATGAATAGCCTTAGTATTTGCCAGGGTGAAAGCTGTACCCAATTCTTAAAGCACTAGCTGTGGACTGTAGTAATATACAATTTTAGTTCTTTCATGATTACTGAGATGGCTTGCCAGTAATTGTGAAAATACATAATAAATTTCTGAACATCTGCAAATGATTTTGTAAACTACAAGGGGTGTTCTGTTCAGTACTTTTGTATATTTTGTGAAACACTGAGATTCTTTCTGTTTTCTTCATGCTCAGAGCTTTGAGATGTTTGATGAAGGAAAATAACCTGAGAAGAGTATAGGACTTAACTAACTGCATAGCATACTGCCATATGGCAGATTTGAGATTGTTTTATGGGGTAACCCTTCTAGACTCTACCCCCATCAGTGGAGTTTCATATATCTCTTCAGATGCCCTCTCCTCTAATGGAATGACAGTGAAACTATGACCAAGTGTTCTCAGGATACAATGTGAAAATTCCACAATTTTCCTTTGCACTTACCAATTATGTAACCTTTACCTTAACATGAGATGTTTATAGTACATGGCCACTTGCTACTATCAAAAACAAGAAGCTGAGGAAGGGGGTCTAAAAACCAACTTTCGTATTTTCTAAGTACAATCATTAATAGACAAGATTATTTTTAACATAGGACATTTCAACACAGGTCACAGAATCACAGATGCTAAGAGCTGAAAGGAAGGTTAAGGAGTATGACCAAAGCTTTTCTGAAAAAATGACAATGATTTAAGGAAACTATAGGGAAGCTGAATTGAAATGAATAGTGTTAGTTATTTTTTGAAAAATATCTATACTCTTCTTACATGCCTCATTCACATCTATACTTCAAGGCCTTGCAGTATTGTGAAATTGTTCCTGACTTCTCAAAGGCAAAATGTAAATTCTGACTAGGGTCACCAGGTTGAAAAGGGTTGGAGTATGGTCAGCGTGAGAATATGTCTGCCGTCCAAGATTGCTATTAGGCTGTCTACTATGTAACAAATTTATTGAAATTATTTGTCCATAGTGACATGTGTATTATGTAAATATGTATATATTAAGATATACAAACATATATACATGTTATAAACACATAGAAATGCATATGTTATATACACATAGAGAAAAGAGTGATAGAATTTTAACTCTACATACAAAACAGAATGGATAATTTAGGTAGTTAATTCAAATGTTCAATGCCTTCATCATGAAAACTGAAAAAAATGAGAGAATCCATTTTCAAGTTGTGGTACTTCTGGTCCTTCACTGTGGCCATCTGCTCATGCATTGCTACAGATACCCATTTGCCCACCACTCTTTGTTGTAATTACATTGATGCCATGTGAAGGAAATGTAATGGCCTGGAGCAAGACAGGGAATCAGATGCTAAGCCCCTGGGAGTGGACAACACTCCCCAGTAGCAGAATAATCAGCAGTGAGGCTTTCAAGCTGGCCAATTTGACAGAGGTCAGGTTTTTAAGAGTGCCAAGAGGAGAGGAAATGCCTAATATGAGAGGGAGGAAGTATGGAAAAAGTCTTTGGAAGCATTTTATCTTGGGCCACACTGCTCAAAGCAAAACATTTTGGTCTCTATTTTATAGGACAGAGAGAAAAATGTGGGTTTTTGGAGTCCAGGAATGTTCTAGACAATGGCTTCAGTTCCCTTCTTTATATGGTGTGTATAGATAGTTTTAATGCATAGAAACACTCTCCATCAAATTTAAGAATTAAACAGTTCTTTCATTTTCCTTCTTAACATTTCTTAGATGCATCTATTATTAGTAAAATAAAACAGGATTGATTTATTAACATTTTAAACAGTCAAGAAAGAGTGTTTATTTTAGAGAAAAAACTATTCTAATTCCTTCTCTATGTTTTGAAACAGATATATGAGAACATTGGAAAGAAATACTGTCTCAGCTTTTAAAGGAGCATTCCTTTGAACTTAGTGAACGAGAAAGCAGAGGGCCAAATGGCCTACCTCAGAGCAAATGGTGACTGTTATAATGATGACTATGTTTATTAAAAAAAAAAAAGAAAAAGAAGAGAAAAAGAAACCTTTCCCCCCCTTGTTTAAAGTAGTAATGGAAACAAATTGGACCTTGCAATGAGCTCATTGTTTCTCTAAGCCAGGATCTCAAATGTTTTGAGCTTGGAGTAATTAGGTATTATCTGAAACCATGAACTATTAAAAGTATCATCCACTATATAACATGAGAAATAAGAATGATAGTATTCAAGTGTATCTTTGAAAATGGATTCATTAAGAAATATAGAGACAGATCTTCAATCTGAGCTTTCTTGTACGTAATTAAAAAAAAGGTGCTAGGGTCCAAATTAATGAATGCTCTGGTGGAATTCCCAAGAAATTTTACAATATGAAAGAGTAAGTCATTTGGAATGTAGAGTTCTATAGAGTTGTGTGGGGGTACAAATGTATTAAGTGACTTATTTGTTGCTTACATGGTCACATAGCTAATATGTGTCAGAGGTAGGATTTGAGTTCTGATCTTTCTGACTCCAAGACCAAACCTCCATCTGCTACTCCAGTTCCTTTTCACTATAAACAGTTTTACAATGTAAACAAAATATTCTTTATACCAGGGGTTCTTAACCTTTTGTGTGTATCATGAACCCTCTGGCAGTCTGGTGAAGCCTTTGGACCCATTCTAAGAAAAATATTTCTTAGATCCATGAAATAAATGCATAGGATCATCAAGGGAAATAGTTCTTTCAAATGAAAAAATGAGGAAGGAAGGAAGGAAAAAAGAGAGGGAGGAAAGAATGGGGAAAGATGGATGAGACAGAAAGGGTCTTTAGGGTCTTTCTCTTTAGGAGAAAGAAAAAATAGGCAAGAAGAGAAAAATGGAGGAAGGAATGAAAAGAAAATCGAGGAGAGAAAGGAAAGGATGAAAATCTTATTAAATACCCTTATATCATACATAATTAAATGAGAATGAGCCACTGTCATGGAATGGATTAGGTATAGAGTATTACATCATACTTGTAAATGGATTTTCAAACAATGAGCTCCTTGACTCTAAAAAAAATCTATTTGCTATAGAAAAATTAGAGTTGGCAATATTGCCTATTTCAAATAGGGATCTCTTTCCAGTGTTTAGAGCAATAGCTAAGGTGAGGTGGATGGTGTTTTGCTCTGGGGTATAGAATTATAGAGGCCACCAACTTAACTTCATCAGGTAGAAACAACTACTTTTAGTACACAGTTAACAAAAAACAAAAACAAAAACAAAAAAAACCAACCAACCAACCAAGGAAGCTGTATCACAAGAGTGCTCCTCTGCTTGGCCCTTCCTTGTTTTCTTCCCCAACAGAAATTCCTCTCCAGGAACTGGCTAGCAGGGTCCTGTGCTCTAGGGATCTCTGTTTTTCTTTCTCATATCTTGAAATCCATCTCTTACCCACCTCCACCCTCATGCCTATCCCACACCAATAAGAGCTTTATGTCTTGAGTCTGATTTTCCCTGGACTTCTCCCATCCACCTCAACTGAATTAATCTTTGCCCTAAAAATTTTCTCCCACCAAGAATCTCTGCTCAATGTCACATTCCCCACGGGACAAGTAAGATAACAAAGCGTGGCAATGAGTTTAATCAGACAATCTAGTTCCTGCTAGTGTTTAACTGCATAAATGTTATTCTTCTTAGGTAACCTATTATATTAGCCCACTTAAAATACAAAGGCCTGAAAAACAGTCTACAATAAAAGTTTTGTTGTTCTTAAGAGTCTGACTCTTTGTGACCCCATTTGAGATTTTCTTGGCAAAAATACTGGAGTTGGTTTGCCATTTCCTTCTCTAGCTCATTTTACAGATGATGAAACTGAGGTAAACAGGATTAAGTGACTTGCCCAGGGTCACACAACTAGTAAGTGTCTGAGGTCACATTTGAACTCAGGAAGATGAGTCTCCCTCGCTATAGGCCTAGCACTCTATCCACTTAGCTGCCCCATAACATAAGTAATATTGTTAATATGGAGACTTTAGTCTATGTGGCAGAACAGTGGGAGGAACAGCTTTGGTCAGGTCAGCTTTTAGACGCTCCTCAAATTAAGCCCAATAAATGGTTGCCTGCTCCCTTTCTGCACAGAACTAGCCCCTATTCCAAGAGAGAGTAAGAAGTGCTTGTTGTCAGAAGAGGATCAGTTAAGTACTGGAGTGTGGGAACCATGAAGCAATTGTCTTGGCTGTAGCAGAGAGGCAATGACAGGAGGTTGTGAGAGATGAAAGACAGCAAAGGTATTCTAATAGAATGTTGTCATGGACTCTACTGAAATGAAACATGGCATTCATTCACCTACAAGTGTAGGGGGGTTTCTTCAGGTGTGGCCGATGAGAAAACAGAGTAATGAAATGATAAGCACACTGAGTTGTTCATTTTTAATTTTGAGATTCCTAGAATTATACAAGCTTGAAGATTGGGGCTAAAGTAGCACATAGCATACCAAAATATAAATAAATTCTGGTTCTACCAGTTTGAAAAGGTGGCAGTGTGTTTTATTATTAACATTATTATTTTTTAACTAAGACTCATTCAATATGTTCCTATTTAAAATGACTTTCAAATTGCAATCTTTTGTGCCATTTGGTATTACTGTCTCTCAATAAAAAGAACAGGACTGAAATCAATTTATTTGTGGTCACACAAATGAGAAATTGGAATAAATTCTCTTATTTCTGGGGTCTGATTTTTTTTAATGAGTTCAGTTTGTTCCCTAATAGCCCGTTTTAGAACAATTTCAACATCTTTCTTCTCCTCCTCCTTCTCTTCCTCCTTTCTTCCCCCTTTCTCTCCTTCTTTCCATATAATCTGGTTTTATTTTTTTCAGATTTTCAAAATATTTTCTTAAAATAAATTATTCCTGTTTTAAAGAGCCCATACTATGCCTAAGTCTAACAGTATGCATAATGTAAGTTTCTCTTGTTACTTTTTCAAGTAAAAGTCATCAATGGATTCTTGTTTGCAAGGTTGGCTTAAGGGTTAGCACATAATGACATTATGTGGAAAAAAATAATCATCACTTTTGTCCTTAGTTTCTCATGAACTTCATTTTTCATTTTTATACTACTAAATTATTTTGTCCTACAGGATAAATTACATTGTAATTTTACTTTCATAGAACTCTTTCATCTTGAATAAATATATGCCTGGCAGGGAGGAAAATAAGAAGCACTAACACTCTAATTTGAATATAAATGCCCAAAGGCACCAGATAATACATGAAATGTGTGTGTTAAACTTATTTTTTTCTCTTTTCATTAATTAATTAGCCCACTGCTCATCTTATAGAATTCATGTTTAAAGCAATTATCTTAATTGATATAAAACAGAAAATGTGTATCTTTTAGTGCTATATTATTACTCTGAAGCCCTAAAATTGTCAGAGGAAATATTTTATGGCAGTAAAATCCAGCTTTGGATTTCAAATTCAGTAAAATTCAATTCAACAACAGTTATTAAGTGCTTACTATGGGCACTGTACTAGGTGCTGGGGATAAAAAAGACAGTTTGTGCCCTTGAGGCACATCTGTTCTACTAAACAGAGAATGTGTCATGTCACACACAACAAATGTTTATTGAATGGATGAATGTTGTCATTTAGATTTTTTAAAAGGAATCCTTTTAATTTTAATATTTGTGATGCACACATATACATAGTGCTTTGAACAAAGTAAGCATTTAACAAATTATCATTGTATTTAATTGAATTTTCCCATATAGCTTTCCAAAAATGGTGATAGATAACTACAGCACAGTGGATAAAATGACTTAAAATTATTTATAAAATTTCATTAACTGAACATTTCAATTTAAAATACAATTACCTGAATAAAGTGGTATTCAGTGGACCTTTATTCCTTTTTCTCCTTCTTTCTTCCTTTCACATCTGTGATCTATGTGCCTGTATTTTAGGGATTTCCATGAGGTTAACTGATATTTTAACTAAGAAAAGTATCTAGAGAACTTTGAATAGGCCTTTACCATGATTAACAATCATAAATAACACCTATTTTTGTCATGTCATTATTAATCCCAAAGTGATGGAGATGATAAAAAATAAGTATTTTAAAAGTCTTACCACAGTTGGCAAACACATCCTTCAAACTTACCTACATCTGTTATCCATAACCTCACATTTCTCTACTACAGTTTCTAAGAATCTCAATTCCCCTTTTCAGTGATTTCTTCTAGTAAGTTTGCCAGGAAGAGAACTGGAGAGTTCTAATAAGCTTCAAATCCAAAGCTACAGATGCCTCTATTAAGGCTGCTAGGCAGAAAAGGTAGAATCAGTAAGATTCTGCAGAGGCAGATTTGAAAGAGATAATAGTGTAAAACAACATATCTTCCCTTTCAAGCCTCAACATGAAAACCCACAGCTGGAGTTGAATTCCACTGTTTATTTTTTTCTGACCTTATGAAAGAGAGTAATGTTATCTAGATGGCCACCCTGATGACATCCAGACCACCAGCAGGATTATAATAGTGTCAGAGCTCCAGCATATACCATGTCATACTCTAAGATGAGGAATTAAAATTCAAACAGTGAAGTCTTTTGTTTCTAGTTAAACATTGTCTCAAAAGAATTGTCTGTAGGATAAATGCTAAACAATGTTAAATAGTGTCCCTTTCTAAAACATACTTATTTCCCTTAATTACTGAGTGATGGATTTAAAGGGTTTGATTTTCCTGCATGGGTATTTAACCCAAAATGACTGCTTCTCATAGCTATGCCTGCCTTGAGAAGTCTGCCTATTTCCCCCCAAAACAAAACTAAAGAAAATAAACAAAAGGACTAAAAAGTTGTGGATTATTTAGAATAAAATAGTTATGAGTCAGAACTGGGGCTCATAGTGAAAATCTCCTTTCAAAAGTTTCCACCTTGGTATACCTAGCAGCAAACATGATACCTGGCACATGGTAGATTCTTAATAAATCCTTGTTCATTTATTAATGATGTTGATTATGTTGCTGCTACCTCTTTTGACTTTTTGTATCTTGTCCCTCCCCTTCATACACACAACTGTTTGCTTTTTAAATAAAAGTTTAGCATAAAGAACACATGTGTGGATACAGATCTCTCCAGCAATCCTAGAAAATGGAAGGGGATTATTAGGTAATCTAAAAGGAATTCATTTCTGCTGTGCTTTCACTAAGTAAAGACAGAAATCCCAAAGGTTAATGCAACTCCCGAAACTATAGTTAACAAATGACTTGTGCATGAATGGTTGTCTCTTGTTTTCCATTGTCACCTTGACATGAAACATGCTAACTTTCTGACTTTGAAAACTCCAGATTTTTTCCCTACAGTCAAACCTTTTTATAAGCATGAAAAACAATAAAAAGAAACCATTCTTCTCCCAAGGAACATTGTTTAACAAGAAACATTGCACTACAGAGTATTCAGTCATTGTATGAATGGAAACTTGAGAAACCTTAGTTAAATCTAGGGCATTCAAGGGTATTTTCCTTTCTGTTTTTTTTTTTTTTACTTAAATCTTAAGCAAAAAAATTTGTACTTTAATCACTTCGGGGTTGCAATGTCATTAGGTAGTATCAACTGAGAGAGACGAACTAGACAAAGCTTACAACACAGCCCAGTCCCAGATTAGGAATCTGCTACAGTTAAGGCTTATATCCTATTGTCTTTCTCTGGTCCACTAAATCTTCACCTGGAATATGCAATGTATAGACTGTATAGAGCACATTTGGGGTAGGTAATAGACTCACTTGTTTAAAGAAAGACAAATTCTCTATCTTTGTAAATTGGAATCTTTTGGAAGTATATAAATGCTTCCTGGTTACCTGGATAATGGTAATTGACAAGGGGCTACAAAGGGGAAATCCTAGTGGCTTGAAGAAGTCATTGCACCAATTTACATTTCCCAATTTGCTGTGAGGCCCCATGTTACAGGAATAAAAACTTTTTAAATGGGAGCTAACAAAAAACTGGAATTTAGACAGTTTTGATATTTAAGCTTATCAGCCCAAAGAGATGTGGAATAATACTAAGCAGTGTTTGAAAAAAATGTAATGAAAAAATGATATTAGCTTGATCCCAGAAGGATATATGATGCTTCATGATCAAAGAGTAAGTCACAATAAGGAAAAGACAGGTAGCATGAAAAATCTCACTTGGCCTGATCAGGGAAAAGACTGACAGCCCTGCTAATTCTCAATGTGTGAGCTGTAGCATTTGCCTGTTCAGTCTGATTTAGTGGAATGATTTGCTGACCAATAACAACGAATGAGATTCTGGGTTGTATTATAGTTTGTCCCATGTCTCTCTCCTAGACTATAAACTTCAAGAGGTCAGAGCTATTATCCTTTCTAAACTTTGTGTCTGGCTTAGAGTCTAGGGTAGTCTTATACTTTTAATATTTTTTGATTATTAAATTGGGTTGAATTTAGTCAATGATTATGGATTTTCCTATAGACAAAAACAAACATTTGGTCTCTACATTTCTCTCTCTCTAGCCAAGTACAGTATTGATGGTGGAAATCATTATAAAAGCCAAGAATAAAATGGTCCTTTATTACAAAAATTAATTTGAACTATTTTTATGTTGATGAAACAAAAAAAGTGAGTAATTTCCAGGATTCTGATTTCCATGCCTGATAAATGTTTTTGTCATGGAAAGAACACTGGATTAGGATTCAGGACATGAGCTCTAGTCCTGATTCTAGTACAAATGGCCAAAGTAGCCTTGGACAAGTCATTTAATCCCTCTAACTCCTAATTTCTTTATTCATCAAATGAATGTGTTGAAATAAACAGTTTCTAAGAGACCCTTAGCTTAACCTAACATAAATACACATGTAACTAACATCATAGTCACAAAATTCAAGGAAACATCACTATATTAGATATGATTTTTGCCTCATTATTCATTTGCTGTAGTTAAATTCTTTAAGATTACCATCTTGAATAGCAATTCTGACCCAAATCTATATAATTCCCGTTCTTAGCTATGCAATAATTTTCCAATTTTCTTAAAAATCAAAACAAGCTACATCTACCCAACCAAAACTAAAGGAAAGGTTAAACAATTATTCAGCAAATCTGAAGCCATTTACAGAGTACTCAGGAGATATGACATGAACTTTGCCTGAATCATCTGGATTGGCTCTGGAGACTGTCTCAAATTGATGGGTCAGTCATTCAGACTTCTTCATTTCTTTCAGCCCTGTATTGGCATACATAATTTAAGGCATGACATGTACAAAGAGTATATGTGGGTCAGTATTCCATTTTTTTTTAATCTTAAAGTATTTTCTATGCTACTGAATAAGTGATTCAAAATATGACCATAATTATTATAAATAGAGCAATGAATATTGAATTGTGCTCATATAATTTTACCACCCAACTCAATTCTTTTCTTAAAAAATCCAGAGGTTGGGGCAGCTAGGTGGCGCAGTGAATATAACACTGGCTCTGGAGTCAGGAGGACCTGAGTTCAAATGCGGTTTCAGACACTTGACACTTACTAGCTGTGTGACCTTGGGCAAGTCACTTAACCCCAATTGCCTTGTGGATCAAATCCTTATGCAATGAAGGATTCAATTTTCCCCTTCCAAAGCCACTATCCCTCTAGCTGCTAGTACCTCATTGAACTCCCAAATTACTACATATTTATTGTGTGGTGTGTGTGAATAATTCATATGTATATGTATTGTTCGCTTTGATAAAATGTAAATTACTTTAGGGCATGGACTATTTTCTTTTTGTCTTTATATTCTCATTACCTAACAGAGTGACTGTTGTGAAGCTTAACAAATGGTTGTCAATGCATTAATTCTCAGTGGTACTAACAGCCCACCATTCCAAACTAAACAAGAGGACTAGAAATATGGTAATCACAATTTAGCTCATTGGATTGCTGATGGTATAATGGATAGAGTAGGGGATTAGGGACCAGAAGACCTGAGTTTGAATCCTACCTCAGACACTTATAGATGTGTCACCATAAGCAAATAACTGAAACTTTTTCAGCCTCACTTATCTGTAAAATGGGGACAATAATAACACTTACCTCAGAAGGCTGTTGGGAGGGGCAAATGAAATAATATATATATATATATATATATATATATATATATATATATATATAAGTGCTTTGGAAACTTTAATGCACTAGATAAGTGCTAGCTATTGTTATTATTTTCATGGGGAAGAACTGAAAATCTGTGCAGTGATCAAGTAGATATCGCTAAGCTTATACCTACCATATTTATAGATGTTATTTTTTATTCTTATCAAGTTTAAACTTTTTTAGTCAAGCAAGGTGATGAAAACCTTTTCCTTAATGGTGAAGTCAAATTGAAAAGTTGTTAGGACTGGACAAGCCTTTTATGTGTATGTGTATGAATTGAGGAAGGTGAGAATGAGTGGGCATGGGGAGATTTCCTCTGAAGACCTCTCTTCCACCAAAAGAACAAAGAAAAGAATGTATAAGATCCGGTATCATTCAATTAATTCTCATTAGCAAAAATTTATTAAGCACTTTTGATATATAATATGCTATGCTAGATACAAAGACAAAAAGGCTCCTGACCTTAAGGAGTATACATTTTACTGGAAACCATAAAAGTGAGATGCTACCAAGGTAGATATATATATATATATATATATATATATATATATATATATATATACATATATATATATAACTTTTGGAGCTACATTTCCCTTATTGCTATAATTATTTCAAAAGTTTTGGCATATTAAATAAATTTAAAATTGATCCAGATTAGTTGATTCTGAACTAATTATTTATAATTACTATCCATGTTATATTAAACAACTGAGTTATTTAATGAGAATAGCTAGAGAAACAGAAAATGGACATTAGTATCTTGAACATTTGTATACATTACATACACACACAAATTTAAATGGTGGAATTAGGCATGTTTGGTTTAATACTAATATCAAGTAAGAATAATATTAGAATTTTTTGGGAAAAGTAGTCATAAAACCAGCTATTATTTTGAATGAGTACAATTATCCAGTTAAATTTCAAATTAAAGTTGGACTACTACTGTCATGTCACTGAAAGGTGGCAAAACATTTTAAGTTTATACGTTTTCATTAGGAACATAATGCATAATATTTCCTATTCAGATCTTTATGTTTTCCCAAACCATCCTGAAATATTCATCACAGTCATGTCACTTTCAAATTGGCAAAGACAATATTAATTCACTGGATTTTGTCCTCCCTGAAGGAAACCCTCTGTCAACCACTAGATGGCACCTCTTTCTATTAGAAACAGTGAGAGTTGAACCACAGGAAATTTAACAGACTTCATTACTCCGTTGTGGAAAAAAACAGTTCATAAGTTAAACATTGCTTTTGCAACATTTGAAGAATATGAAGTTTGTGAGGACGAGGAGCATATTTTTGTTCTCTAGAAAGCTCTTCTTAACGGAGCAGAAAGAGTAAGCGTTAACCTGTACTCTGGTTATGACAGTCAACCTAAGAAACACATCACCCAAGGCTGCATCTGCCTATTCTCAATGGGTTATATATTCATTCCCCAGCTTCCTGTCAACCTTGCCAAAGTTTGACTGCTGGCAAAAAAAAAAATGGGGGGGGGGGAACCATTTGAAACTCTTCAGAAAGTAAGGTATAGTCATTTAAATCACATTGTTCGTTATTCTTTTGCCTTTTGTGGAGTTGGTGTGTGTGTGTGTGTGTGTGTGTGTGTGTGTGTGTGTGTGTGTGTG